>NC_064852.1:12309579-12554579 GCF_024139225.1 Suncus etruscus
TCCCTCTTCCGCAGACGATGCCATCCATCAGCAGTGACCGTGCAGCGCTGTGTGCAGGCTGCGGGGGCAAGATTTCTGACCGCTACTATCTGCTGGCGGTGGACAAGCAGTGGCACATGCGTTGTCTCAAGTGCTGCGAGTGCAAGCTCAACTTGGAGTCAGAGCTAACCTGCTTCAGCAAGGATGGCAGCATCTACTGCAAGGAAGACTACTACAGGTACCCCCACAGTGCCAAGGGAGGGTCCCAAACTAGTTTGCACACCCCACTCCCACACTCATTCCCCAGCCTGACGGATTGGGTGACAGCATTTCTCAAAAAAAACGACATTTCCAGGGGGGTTCTCTCAAAGAGTAGCAAATGGAAAATATCCACAGAAAAGATCCCAGTAAACTTTCCTTCCCAGTAAGCTGCGAACATCTACATAACCTTGGGTTGGAGGGTTGGAAACTTCCGCACCCTTTTTGGAGTTTCTTGGGGGCAAACCATCTCCCAAACCCTGGCTGCCTAGTCTAGAGTAGAGTGAAGTTGTAAGGAGAACCAAGAGTCTGACTAGGGTCTTTCAGGGTCTTTGGCAGAGATGGGAATGAAGGAAGGCTAGGCAGGGTTAAAGAACAGCCCCCTTCCCAGCCCCCGAGGCTTTGTTTCCTTGTTTCTTCTCCCCGAATTTGGAATTAGAGTCTGAGTTCAGGCTCCCCACGTCCTTCCGTCCACCCTTTTCTCGCTCACCTCCTCTTGCCAAGGTCAGGAGGGTTCCCAGGTGCTGGTGTGGTGGGGCAGTGGCCGAGAAAAGAAAAGTAGGAAGTTTCTTCCCTTGTCCCTAGTAAACTCTTTATTAGGGCTTCCTCGGGCTCTGGGTAAGACGGCTTCTTTTGTGGGCAAGGTAGGAATATAAAAAAATGAAGACTATTGCAGACGAGGTCCCGCTCTGGGCCATCTTGTAGCTGCTTCTCCTCTCTAAATTTAGATGCCCGTCTTGAAAGGGGCAACTAACTTCCCCAACCCCCAGGCTGCAGGGGCACCTGGAGGAGGGATAGATATGTGTGTGTGTTGGGGGGGGATACCCAGACCTGTGTCCCCACAGCCCCTCCCTCGATGGTCCCTACAGGCGGTTCTCTGTGCAGCGCTGCGCCCGCTGCCATCTGGGCATCTCTGCCTCGGAGATGGTGATGCGAGCCCGGGACCTGGTGTACCACCTCAACTGCTTCACATGCACCACGTGTAACAAGATGCTGACCACGGGAGACCACTTCGGCATGAAGGACAGCCTGGTCTACTGCCGCTTGCACTTCGAGGCGCTGCTCCAGGGCGAATATCCCGCGCACTTCAACCATGCCGACGTGGCGGCCGCTGCTGCAGCCGCCGCTGCGGCCAAGAACGCAGGGCTGGGAGCCGCGGGGGCCAATCCGCTGGGTCTTCCCTACTACAACGGAGTGGGCACGGTCCAGAAGGGGAGGCCGAGGAAGCGCAAGAGCCCGGGCCCTGGGGCCGATCTGGCAGCCTACAACGCCGGTGAGTGCCACCCGGGGACACGGGTGCGACACGGCGCGTCAGGCGCTTCAGTAGGGCTGGAGAGCAGCAAGCGAATCAGCGTGTTACGTGTGTGTGTGTGTGTGTGTGTGTGTGTGTGTGTGTGTGTGTGTGTGTGTGTGTGTAGAACTCTGGGCCCAGAGGCTTTAGCCCCCCTCCCCCAGAAGGCCCTAAGGCCCCCACAATTTGGGGGAGAAGGGGCCTGGAGAATCCCCAACCCGGATGGTCCCGCTTTCCTTAGTTGCTACAGTGGTAGCAGAAATGCCTCAGTTAGTATCTTGCTGCCCTGGGGCCGGGCTGCCAGGACTAAGCAGTTATTTTTATTTTTTAAGCGGCGCCTTCTTGTTTGGGGCCGTTGCCCCCTTCTTTCCTGGGCCGCCCTGCAAAGCTCTACACAAAGCAAAAAGCCTCACTCGCAGTTGCAGTTGCAGGCAGGGTGGTGCGTCCTGAGAAGAGCGAGGCCAATCGGTCAGGGGTCTGCAGAGAAGACACCCCCACTCTGGGGAATATTCGAAGCACTCTGCCTGTCTTGGAGCCCGGAGCCTGGAGCCCGGTAGTATGTTTGTGTGTGGCGCAAAGGCTGCTCCGACAGAGTTCTGCTTTTCGGGCCTCCTTCCTCCCGAGTTCCAGGCGCCAGCGGGTCTCAGGGAGAAGAGGGGCGACCTTCTCATGCTGGCCGGCGCCTGGGTTGGAGACCCGAACAGACCTTGGCTTAGCGCCGGGACTGGGTGGAAGGACTCTCTCTCTCTCTCTCTCTCTCTCTCTCTCTCTTTTTTTTCTCCTTTTTTCTTCATTGCATATCCGGCGTCTTTGAACCCCTGGCCACGCCGGGGAGAAGCTAAGCCCCCTCCCCCTGTCCGGGACAGCTGTGGATTTTCTGGGACGGGCAGAAGGATCCCTTAACATCTGCCCAAAGGCTGTACGGTCAGCAGGGAGAGGTTTGTCCCTGCCAGGGCTTCTGAACTACTTAGTTTATTTCCAATTGTTTTCTTTCTCTCCTTGGCGACAATTAGATTTTTTTCCCCCTCATATTCCTTTTCCCCTTAGTCTCTGTTCTGGACAAGTGGAAACCCAGCCTGCCTACCAGGGACTGTGGGGATGGCTGGGCAGGGTGGGAGGGTGGAGAGGAAAAAGTCGGGGTTCTTTTACTCTATTTGAACTGGCTGGGGGGGGAACATGGGGTACAACTACAGAGTCCCCATTCGTTCCAACGAAGTTGCTTGTTGGGTGATGGTGGGGCCATGCCTGGGAGAGGCAGGGGGGAGAGGGCTGCCTCCAGTTGGATCAGTGGTGATGTGGCTGCAGGTTTGTTGGAGGGCAGATGATTTGTTGGGGGCTGCCGCTGCTCCCAAGAACTTTCATCCTTATCCATGCTCACTCCTGAACTCATCCTGAGAAGCCAACCCCGATTTCCCCCCAACAAAGCCTTGCCTAGTGATAAGCAACCACTGCTGGGCCGAAGGGTGAACGGGGGTAGAGGGACCACTCAGGCCGGCGTGGAGAGGAGACAGAGCAGGTCCAGAGATGTTTTATGCATTTGCGGCTTCGCTGCTTTCCCTGGGAGCCCAGAGCTGGTGCTTGTACAAGGCATTTTCCATCCAGGCCAGCTCTTCTGCAGGAAGGGGTCTCTCTTCTTTGATCCCTTTCGGCTCTTTTGCTCCCCCCTTTCCGCCATCTCTGTTTTCCTCCTGTGCCTCTCCAGGCTGATAAAAAAAAAAAAATCTCTTCTGTGTCCCGTGTCTGGAGGTAGCTTTGAGGCTGGGAAGGGGTGGGGGGGGATAAAGGGCTTGTGCCCCTGGTTATGCTGGGCCCAGCTTGACCTCTCCTTTCTGGGTCTGGCTTCTGTTCAAATAGGTGAGAAATGGCCACAGTGGGGACCGCAGCACTGGGAGGAGGAGTGTGTGGGGTGTTTGCTCGGAACCCGCAACTCTCTGGACCCAGAGTCCAGAGACCTAGAAGTTTCTGAAAACCTCGGGCTTTGGGGGACACTATGGAGGGGAGCTGAGAAGAGGGTGTTGTCTCTGTGCTCTGTCCTCAGCAGGGTTGGGAAGTGCTTTGGCGGTCCCGGGTTGAGCCCGAGCACCGCCCTTCCCTAAGGCCGAACAGAAACCTTCCCCCCCCAGCACCACCCCCATTGCAGCTGCCCACAGGCCAAGGGCCAGGGCTGTGAGGGGCCCCGGGCTGAACAGGGGTTCACGGGCTAGGACTGTGGGAGTCCCGCACAGACTGCCGGATGCCGGAGCCTCCCCCAGCCCCGGCTTTTTGTGTGTGTGTGCCTGGCGGCATAATTACTGATTTGATTCCAATCCATTATTTAGACAATTGAACCTACAATCTCGTCTTTAGTAAAATGAGGCAAAGTCAGATTTGATTACAGGTTCAGTCCCAGCGACAAGAGCTCGAAACCCGATGGGTTAATAACAGATCACGAGTAAATTATTCATGATTTTACGAGCTCTTTAGCTCCATTGAATCGGCCTAATTGAGAGGAAAAAAAAAAGCGAGAGAAAGCCGGGTCCTCCCCCTCCTCTCGGCCCCTCGCTCCTCCCCGATCCGATCCTGGGGAATCTCTATCCATCCAGAGGCATCAGAGGAAGGAGTAAGGGGTCTGGGGTACCCACCGAAACTGCGCCTGATTCCTGCACCCCATTTTCCTCAGTGCCTTACTAGGCTGGATCCTACCTGGCACCCCGTTCTCTTCCACCCTCCTTTCCCCTGGCCTTCCTCCCCCACTTTTCTCCACTTGGGATTTTAGGGCTTTGAGAAAGGCCTTTAGGCCCCTGCCTGGCCTGCTCTCCTGGAGAGCTGGGGTTTGGTTCCCTAACTGGAGGTTCCACCACACCCCTATTTCCAAGCCTGCCTCTCTCCTTGGGCTTCTGAGGGGCTTTGTAACAGCCCTGTGACTCGCTCTTTTTTCCCCCCCTCCGTCTTTTCTTTTTCTTTCCTCAGGCTCTGTCCACCTTCTCCTCCCTCCCTTTCTTTTCTCTCTCTTAATTTGCCATCTCTCTGCCTCTCCCTTTCTCACTTATTCCTGCTCTTTCTGTCTCCCTCCCTTGCAACTCCTCCCCCACCTCTTGCCTGGCTCAGGCCACGTCCCTTGGGTGCGTGGGGCGCCAGGGTCCCCACGGAGCTCATTAACAGCAGTAAGACCCAGGCGGGGGCTGGGAGGAGGGATGGGCCCAGAGATCTCCTGTGGGGAGGTGGCCCCCACTCCCCCATGGAGCTGGGGCTGAGGAAAGGGGTGCTCCCTAGAGGGGCTGGGCAGTTTCCATGAGTCCCACTAGACCCCCCATTCTTTGCTCGGTGCGGGGAGTGCAGTCCAGGAGGGAAACTTTTGCGCATAGAGAAGGGACCCTGAGAAGAAGGGACCCCATGAAGGCTCCTTACATTCAGCTTCCAGGAAGAGAGTCCTGGGTCCTGCAAAATTTTTTCTGGGGCACAGGAAATGCAGCAGGGTTCTGCTTCGTTGTTCCCTGACAAAATGCAGGTTTAATTTGAATTGCGGGTAAGCAACCAAGAAGTGTTTGTGGAAGGGTAACCCGGCTGTCTTTGCATATTAAATAGACAACATATACATTTGGGTACTTGAATGTTGGGTAAGCCACTGGTCAAGTTTGAGATTCCCCTGTAATCGAGATGTTCTTCTGCTCACAAAATCTTTCCTTTATCTGAAACTTTAAGCTCAACAGGGATTTTTCTTCTAAATCTGGCAGCTTTATTATGGGCTAGGTGATGGTGCTCATATTTTCAGTTGCCCTCTGTAGTAGGAGCCAAATTTATTATCTGGGACTTCGCCTAAAGTCAGGACTTGTGTATGGGCTGGCTGGGGAGGTGATGTGGGGCTCTCAGAACGGGATCCAGCATGTCTCCATCACTCACCAGGTTGCCAAGTGATTTTCAGAGGCCCAAGAACTTTCCATCCTTATCCCCTCTACCCCTGCAGTCAGGTCCCTGGGCCCCCCCCCCCGGGGTTGGGAACTGGAGCCCCAGAGTCTTGCTTCCCCTTTGCCTACCTTTGTTATGTGATGGTTGAAATCTAGTTTCAGGCTCCAGTGTTGGGTTGTATGCGGGTGGCTTTAATTCCTTAGCGTATTCTTGCTACCTCTAAAATGAGGTGAATACTAGCCAGAGTGGGGGGACAGTTTATTCCAGAATGGATGTAAAGTCACAGATATCTTCAAGGTGTCCCTTACATGTTAATCTCCCACCCCCAGCCTCCTTCCCTTTCCAGTTAGATTCTGTCACTCTGATTTCCGAGGAGGAAGGAGCGCTTACCCTCCCTTCCTCATTTGCCCCATTTGTAAAGCTGGGAAACAGCTGCTCCCCAGGGCAGCAGAGGGGATTAAACTATAAAATTCAATGTTCAACCTTCAGTTCAGCGCCCGAGCAGCCGGTGTATAGATCTTTGGGGGTGTGGGAACTGATGAGGGCAATGTGAGAGTAAGTCCAGAGACATTAGATCCATGCAGGTGCCTGTCCAGTCCACCTTCTTAGGGAATCCAGGAGCAGGGAGAGGGGAACCAGAAGAGCCTGGATCTTCTTGGGCCGCTCTGGCTGCATTTGTGGTGGTGGTGGGGTCCTTTTCCGAACCTCCACTTTGAACATCTGTAAAAAATAATGCCTAGCTTACAATATTGGCTGTTTGAGGATTTGGTGCAAAAGTGCTTGGTCTAGAGCGGGCCTCCTTAGCACGTCACTTGAGGCAAATAAACCATCAGCAAGTCGTGACTGTTCTTATTTCATGTCACTTGAAGACTCAGAATGGTTTGGAGGGTTCTCCTTACAGCTGGGTTGGAATCCAGCTTCTCACAGCTATGGAGATGCTGGGCAGGTGGCTCTTCCTGAGCCTCAGATTTACAAAATGGGCCTCTCTGGTCTCTGCTTCAGTGCAGAATCTTGGGGCTCTTGGAGCGCTGGGCGTTGGTGGGGAAGGGAAAGGAGGGTTGTTTCTGGAGAGTCACCTGCGCCTCCATCTCCTCCCAGCGCTGAGCTGCAACGAGAACGAGGCGGAGCACCTGGACCGCGACCAGCCCTACCCGAGCAGCCAGAAGACCAAGCGCATGCGCACTTCCTTCAAGCACCACCAGCTTAGGACCATGAAGTCTTACTTTGCCATTAACCATAACCCCGACGCCAAGGACTTGAAGCAGCTCGCACAAAAGACGGGCCTCACCAAGCGAGTCCTCCAGGTCAGTAGGGACCCACCAGTGAGGGGTGCAGAGAAGGTTTGGAGCATGGAAGATGGGGCTGATGGTGTCTGTTCCCTGAACAGGACCTTCTGAGCAGTTCTACATTTGCCTCAATTCAACAATCTTATTTGTTTTAAAACTTTATTTATTATTTATTGATCGGTTGATTGGTTTTGGGGCCACATCCAGTGGTGCTCAGGGGTTACTCCTGGCTCTGCACTCAGAAATAGCTCCTGGCAGGCTGGGGGAACATATGGGATGCTGGAAATCAAACTGCGTCCCTCCTGGGTCAGCTGCTTGCAAAGCAAACGCCCTACCGCTGTGCTATCTCTCCAGCCAATCAATGATCTTTTTTTTTAATTCACTCTTCGTCCCTCCCTAACTTGGTCTTGTCTTTTCGACTTGTGCACCTTGCTGTTTTGGTTTTGTAAATGTGGGTGCTGAGGTCCCAATCCCACAGCTGCTTTTCTTTCTTGTAAACAATTCTTAGCTGCTATTTATTACTCGAGCTACTTGAACATAGGTTCCTGCTGTTAAAAAAAAAATAAGCACGAGCATTTCAGATCAGTTCATCCCCTTGCTCTACACTTTTGCTGCCACTACCAGCATGTCCATTTAGCACCTTCTCCAGTTATTTGCTTTTCCTCCTTCCTGACCCTCAACTAGTTCTAGACAATTGTTCTCTTAGTCTAAATTTGGTCTCTTTGTTGTCCTCCAAACACTCCCAAAAGCCGGATTTGGTGCGAGGGAAGTGTGGCAGGGTTCTGCTAGTAGGCTGGAGGGAGTAGTAAATGGGCATTTCTGAAACTGAGCACTCACTTGGGAGAGAATATCCAGAAACTTCAGCAGATTACCCAATGCTGTCACTACCAGGATGTTCTCAACCCCACCGTGAACAATCCCAGACTCTGGAAAAGACCAAAATTTGGCGCCACCTCTTCTTGAACCCTAAACTCATACTCTGATTTGCCTGTGGCCCTAAGCAAGTCCCTTAATTGCTGCGACCCTTGGTTTCTTTATAGATGAAATGGCATCATATGTGATTTCCATTAGGGCTGCGTAAACATTTTCCACTTGTGAGAATTTTGCCAGAGAAATTTTTATGGGACCCCAGATATACAAAGTAGGCATGCAACTCAAACACTTACAGATCCTAAATCATAAAATAACTTCAAAACAAATTTTTCGTGACTCCCACATTGACTTACACAGGCCCCTCTGGGGTGGCAACCTTGAGCTTACAAAGCAAGAGTCGACATCACAGAGTGACTAGAGGATCCAGGGAGATGATGTAAGTGTCTGTTACAGAGACTGACAACTGCTCAGTGGATGGAAAATTAACTAGATTAATTAACACGGTTAATTAATAGAAATTAGCATGAGCCATGATTCTGGTTGCTGAACTTCAGTTTCTTAATCTGTACACTCTTTTTTTTTTTTTTTTGGCAGGGGAATAGGAATGGAGGTTGGTGTGGTTTGAGCCACACCCAGTAGTGCTGGCGTACTCCTGGCTCTGAATTTAGGGATCACTCCTGGTGGGGCTCAGGGGACCTTATGGGGTACTGGGGGACTGATCCTGTCAATGATGTACAGGGCAAGCTCCCTCTCTGCTGTGCTATTCCTTTGTACTATCTCCCATTCTGTATACTTTTTATCTATTTATTTTTCTTTGCTACACCCGGTGGTGGCGCTCAGGGGGTTACTCCTGGCTCTGTGCTCAGAAATTGCTCCTGACAGGCTCAGGAGACCATATGGGATGCCAGGGGGATTGAACCTGAGTCATCTCAGATTGGCTACATGCAAGGCAAATGCCCTACCACTGTGCTATCACTCCAACTTTACCATTCAGTATACCCTTTAAGGAAGCATTTACGAAGTTCTTCCTTAGACAGTAGGGCTGCCAATATGCATTTTTGGGCTCAGAAGGGCAGGCAATGGGACTGAGTTTATCCCAGTCTGACCAACCCTCTGTGTCCAGTTCCTGGGGAACTTTGGATGGGGGACTGGGCAGGGGTGTAGGGGAAGTGGAAGGAGATTTGACAGAGTGTCTAGGGTGAAGTTGAAGTCTGCATAATTGCTCCCAAGTTGTCTTTCCAGTCTCTAAGTGGGGAAAAACGTTTGGTGGAATAAGACAGGGAGAATACAAGGACAGCGAGCAATGTGGCCAGCAGAGGTCCGTGTCAGGGACTTATCCCTGCACTAGTGGGGAGGGAGCCATTTCATTTTGGGGACAGTGGTGACTCAGAAGGAGGCTCAGGCCAGCCAATGGGAATGCGCCTCTCTGAGCCCCACCTCTGACTTATCTTGAGCCCCACTCTTCCTTAGAGTCTCTTTACCCTGGTCCCAGGTACCTGGGCTTAGGGGGCGGGGTTCTAAGCCCCTGGAAGGTGTAGATCCTCCTTGTCTTATCTCCTTAGAATGTTTCTCAGGGGAGGGACTTACCTTTTTGGTGCACCCAGGGGTCTCATTTGAGCAGGGTTGTGGTGGTTGGAAGCCACCTGGACTCAGTTCCTTACACCTGTCCTTGTGGGGTGGGGTAGGGACTCGGCCCTCTGAAGCCATCAGGGCCTGTAGTGGGAGTCTTCAAACACAGTGGCTCTAAAGGGCCTGGGTTTGGTCCTCTGCCTCTCTTTATTAGTTGGGTGTTTGGGACTGACACTATTGAGTCATACTTGTGGAGTCTGTAAAATGGGCACTATTGGTGGTGGGGGGAGTCCTTTTACTCAGATCCCAGGGATTAGTGAGTATCCACAGTTGAGGTGGAATGAGGCAGCTTAGCTTCCTGATTTAGGTGTCAGTGTGATTTCCAGCATGCTTCCTGTCTTCGTTGCATCTTGCATCCTGATGAGACACAGGAACGAGTGAACCTACTAACCACTAAGTTTTGGGCACCTGTATGTCAAGTACTTTGAAAGGTCTGGTCAGGACCTTTGTTTGTTCCGTCCTCACCATCCTTGCTCTCTCTGCTTCCATGACACTGGGGTGGGGTCAGGGAAGGAGGGTGATTCTAGCTGATGTCCCTGCACCCAGAGTCAGACCTGGCTAGTGAGAGGCGACACTTGCTCCTCCAACCTCTGTCCTGTCAGCTGTGGGACAGTGCATGTGCCCTTTTGGCCCCCTAGCACTGAGGAGCTCTGAGTGTGATTGTCATTTAGGGCCCATAGGTTGGGCTGTTGAATCTCAGGCAGACCAGACCATAGTTTTCTTCCTGATGCCACTCAAACCTTTAACATCACTAACAGTTCAACTGCTCACAGGTAGGTAGTAGCTTGCAAAGTTTCTAATTATACCCACATTTTACTACTTGGACATTTTTCTACTCACTCCCACCCCATCCCAGGCTTCACCCAGCAGGGACAATATGGCACCAGGAATCCTGTCTGCAAGAAAAGCATGTGCTCCAGAAGCCAGAGCAAAAATACAGTAGATAGGGCACTTGCCTTTCATATAACTTATCTGAGCTTGATCCCCAGCACCTCCATATATGATCCCCCAAGCTCTGCCAGGAGTGATGCCTGAGCATAGAGCCAGAGTAAACCTTGAATATCACTGGGAAAGAAGGAAGGAAGGGGGAGGGAGGGAGGGAGGGAGGAAGGAAGGAAGGAAGGAAGGAAGGAAGGAAGGAAGGAAGGGAGGAAGGGAGGAAGGAAGGAAGGAAGGAAGGAAGGAAGGAAGGAAGGAAGGGAGGAAGGGAGGAAGGAAGGGAGGGCGGAAGGAAGGAAGGGAAAGGAAGCAAGTAGGGAGGGAGGGAAAGAAAGATAGATAAGAGGAGGGAGGGATAAAGGAAAGAAGGAATAAAAAGAAAGAAGGGAAGGTGGAAAAGGGAAGGAATGGGGAAAGAGGAAAAGAAGGAAGGAGAAGAAGGAAGGTTAGAAGGGAGGGAAAGGGAAGGGAAGAAAGGAAAGAAGGAGGGAGGGTGGGAGGGAAGGAAAGGAAAGGAAAGGAAGAAAATAAGGAAGGAGGGAAGGAAAGAAAGAGTATATATTCCTTTCAGACCATCACTTCAGCTCTTTCTTTTTCATTTTTTTTCCGGGGTGGGGGTGCTCACACCTGGTGACTCTCACGGGTTACTCTTGGCTATTCGCTCAGAAATTGATCCTGGCT
The DNA here is from genome assembly GCF_024139225.1 of Suncus etruscus. Lineage (NCBI taxonomy): Eukaryota > Metazoa > Chordata > Mammalia > Eulipotyphla > Soricidae > Suncus > Suncus etruscus. Next base: position 12,320,401 of record NC_064852.1, read on the forward strand.
TGGGGAACCATATGGGATGCTGAGGGATTGAATTGCAGTCCGTCCTAGGTTAGCACGCACAAGGCAAACACCCTACCGCTTTCACCAGGGCTCTGGCCTCCACTTCAACTCCTACTTACCCATTTTACAGATGAGATGCTTAGGGCATAATGAAATGATGTTATCTTGGGTTCCAGGAAATGGCAGGATGTGGCCCTCTCCTGAGTTTCTTGAATGTTGATGGGCCAGCTGGGGAACTTGGGGGGTGGGGGTGTGTGGTTTTGGCAGGAAATAAACTATTTCAAATCCTCTCCAAATTACCAGTAGGGTGACTGGGGTTGAGACATCTGCTTCGACTTACCCTCTCAGGGTCCAGTTCTTCAGTGAGGAAGAAATAATGCCTTCATTCTGGAGAATGGCTGAGGATTGAGACAGTGAATGGGAAAGTTCCATGGTTACTCATCACGTGTGTCTATATCTGCTTACAATTATGAGCCTGGGGTACCTACTTTGAGTTGAACAGGTTAGGGTGAAGCCTAATTCCCAGAGGTGGCTGAGGGAGGGGTTGTATACTTATGTACATGTACATAGAAGCAGGTAGACATGCTTCTAGACAGTTACTGGATCTATGGAGCCTGAGTTCTACCCAAATGAAAGTCCTAGGTTCCTGATATTTGGAGTCAGCTGACCTGATGTCCAGGCCAGTGCACCTCCCTTGCATACTGGTATTTTTATTATATTTTTTCTTTTTCTTTTTATTTATTTTTTGTTTTTTGGGTCATATCCGGCAGCATTCAGGAGTTACACCTGGCACTGTGTTCAGAAATCGCTCCTGGCAGGCTCAGGGGACCATATGGGATGCCGGGATTCGAACCACCGACCTTCATATGCAAGGCAAACCTTACCTCTATGCTATCTTCTCGATCCCATACTGGTATTTTTAAATGTGGCGTATGTATGTGGGTCACACATGGCAATGCTCAGGGCTTACTCCTATCTCTGTGCTCAGGGATCACTCCTGCTGGGCTTGGAGGACCATATGGGGTGCTAAGGATCAAATTCAGGTTGTCTGCATGCAAGGCAAATTCCCTACCCACTGTACTATCTATTTACTCCTTTGATCAGTATTTTTTTAATGTGTGGTGTGTGTGTAAGGTAGGTCATATCCTGTTGTGTTCAAGGCTTCTTCTATCTCTGCGTTCAGGTATCACTCACAGTGGTCCTCAGGGGACCATATGTAGTGCCAAGAATTGAGCCAGGGTCAGTCACATGAAAGGCAAGTGCCAATACCAATGTATTTTGTTTTGTTTTGGTGCCACATCTGGTGGTGCTCAGGGATCACTAAAGGTGGGACTTGGGGAACCATTTTGGGTGCCTGGAATTGAATCCAGATCAACTGCAAGCAAGGCAAGTGTCCTGCCCACATTATCTCTCTGGCCAGCCCAATAGTTTCCAACCTTTCTGCACGGCACTGTTTCACTGCTCTTGGTTCAACTTTTCTGCTTCCTGGCTAGGAGATTGTGAGCAAATAACTTCACTTCTTTCAGCTGTACTGACCTCAGCTGTATAATGGGGATGCCACTGAAGGAGGAAGTGAAATGACAAAAAATGCATGATTTTGGAGTATATAGCAATACGATATAATATACCCAAAAAAGTCTATGATAGGGCATTGAAGTATGTTAATTTTATAAACTTGCATAGTAGCTAGAGTTCAGTCTGCTGGCCTCTAGCATACATTTAAAACATGAATTATCCTCTCCTTGTAGCGGAAGGGACATAGCAGAGAGGCCAGGCCCTTTGCTTTGGGTCCCCCAGCTAGGAACTGATAAAATGAGGAACTAGGGGAGTTGGAGAGATAGCACAGCAGTGGGGCATTTGCCTTGCACACAGAAGGATGGTGGTTCAATCCCCGACATCCCATATGATCTCCTGAGCCTGCCAGGAGTGATTTCTTTTTTTTGGTTTTTGGGCCACACCCGGTGGTGCTCAGGGGTTAGTCCTGGCTGTCTGCTCATAAATAGCTCCTGGCAGGCACGGGGGACCATATGGGACACCGGGATTCGAACCAAACCACCTTTGGTCCTGGATGGGCTGCTTGCAAGGCAAACGCCACTGTGCTATCTCTCTGGGCCCTCCAGGCGTGATTTCTGAGTGTAGAGACAGAAGTAACCCCTGAGCACTGCCAGGATTGACCCAAAAACCAAAAAACAAACAAACAAAAAAATACAAGGAACCAGGCCCACACGGTCTGATAACAAAGCTGGATATGGGGGTGATGATACCCTAGGAGCCAGAGGAGAAAGCAGCAGCCTTTTGGGCGAAGGGGCGGATACGTCAGAGATATTGAGACTTGGTAGAAAAGCAGGAATACTATGATTAAAGCCTGAGGAAGCATAAAAGTGCTCAAGCTGGGCACTATGTACAGCAGGACAACCACATCACTCACTTTCCACTGGGGGCAAGGTGACCAGGGCATGCTATGGCCGTTGGCCAGAGGTTTTATAGACACTGAGATTTGCAGGTGTCTGGAGGCTGTTCTCCATCAGTGCACTGAGGCATCTGTGAGTCAGCACTTCCTTCCTAGAAGGGAGAAGCATCGGATGCCCTTTGCTTGAAGGGGGTAGGTGTTTGATTTAGATGGAGGAAGGTCATTTTGTTTCTTTGGGGGGCCACTCCTGGAAGAATTCCTGATTCTGTGCTCAGGAATCTCTCTTGGCAGTGCTCACAGGATTATATGCAGTGTTAGGAATTGAACCTAGGTTGGTTGCATGCCAGGTGCCTTATACACTGTACTATCTCTCTTGACCATAGATAGGTAAAAAAAAATGTATTTTTTTTGAGTCACAACCTGCAGTGCTCAGGGGTTACTCCTGGCTCTGTGCTCAGAAATTGCTCCTGGAAGGCATGGGGGACCATAAGGGATGCCGGGGATTCAAACCACCATCCTTCCTGAATTGGCTATTTTGCAAGGCAAACACCCTACTGCTGTGTTATCTCTCTGGCCCCAGATGGGTAAAAATCTTACTGGAAGTTCTGAGTGACTTTGAAAGAAAATACAGTTTAACCATCAATAGTTGAACACTACATATATATGTTTGGGACCATATCCAGCTGTCCTCAGTGGTTACTTCTGGCTCTGCCCTTAGGAATTATTCCTGTAGGTGCTCAGGGAATCATATGGGATGCTGGAGATCGAACTCAGGTTAACTGCATTCAAGACAGGCACCCTAGCCAGTGTACTAGCCCTGAACATTTTTTTTTGTCCTTGGGCCACACCTGGTGGCACTCAGAGGTTACTCTTGGCTGAGTGGTCTGAAATCACTCCTGGCAGGCTCTGGGTACCATATGGGATGCTGGGGACGCAACCAGGTCAGCCATGTGCAAGGCAAACTCCTTAGCCAATGTGCTGTCACTCCAGCTTCTCCCTGAATTTTTTTGTTTTTGGGCCACACCTGGTGATGCTCAGGGGTTACTCCTGGTTCTATGCTCAGAAATCGCTCCTGGATTGGGGGACCATATGGGACGCTGGGGGATCGAATCGTGGTCTGTCCTAGGTCAGACGCCTGCAAAGCAAATGCCCTACCGTTGCCACACCGCTCTGGCCCTTCCTGAATATTATTTGAGTAAGCACTCCTGGCAGTGCTCAGGGACTACTTCTGATTCAGTGTTTAAGGGTCACTTTTGGCAATGCCCAGGATGAAACCCAGGTCTCCTGTGTGCCAAGAACGCACATTCCACTCATTGAACTATCTCTCTAGACCCGAAAACATTCTTTGGATAACCAGTTAGTGGTCACTAACCTGTGTGAGAGCTCGGGTGCTGAGAACCTGAACTTTTCTCTATTTGTTCACAGATTTAATAAATAGACCTGCCTTGTGCCATGTACTGGGCAGGGCATGAGGCAATAATGACTCAGCCTCACGCCAGTGTATGGCCCCTCAGGAATGTGAAATCCAGCTGTGCAGCATCTGGATTTGTAGAATTAATTAAAATGACGATAAGATTAATCCCTGTGCATTTTCTGTGTATTTCCGATAGTGTGTAATAAAAAAAATTAGCCTTTTAAGTGATTCCAGCACCGAATAAGTTTGGCAAATGCTAAAGATGGACTTTGTCTTTCTCTTAGAGATCAGAAGATCTTACTAAATCTCGGAAGCTCACAACTTTGTCTAATCTGGCATTTCCCAGATTAATTTAGCTACTGAACCGTCATTTACTTCTTGACAAAAATAAAAGTTAGGGCCAGAGAAATAGCACAGTGGTAGGATGTTTGCCTTACATGCAGCCAATCCAAGATGGACTATGGTTCGAATACCGGCATCCCATATGGTCCCCCGTGCCTGCCAGGAGTGATTTCTGAGCACAGAGCCAGGAGTAACCCCTAAGCGCTGCAGGGTTTGACACCCAAAAACAAAAAACCAACAAAAAAATTTGCCAGAAGGAAAAGGTCTGGGCTGCAAGGAACCTTTCTTTGCATTTAACTAAGAAGCCATCAGAAATGGCTCGCCTGAGGAGAGGATGTTTGAGTGAGAGTCTTTAGCTTCTAGGACACCAGCAGTCCGATACCCACTTTCTTTGCAACCTGGGGAGAAAGGAGCACTTTCCTGTCTGTTTGCAGAGATTTGTGATGAGTCTCCTATTTCAGTCACATTTAAGCTGGATGGAACTGCAGAGCCCCCAGCTAAATCACTCTTGTTAGTTTAGTGGACTTGGAAGCCCCAAGAGGGGCAGGATGTGCCTGGGGTCTCATAGCACAATAGTTGTAGCTCTGGAGCTGGAACCCAGGATTCCTCATGTCCAGCCTAGGAGGACCTGGGATTTTGCATTCTCTAAAAAAAAAACTTATTTTATGTTCATAAAACAATAACATTATCAGAGAGATTAGTGGGAAAATGAGGAGAAATAATAACCTATAAGTATAGAGGAGGGGCCAGATGATAGGACAGCAGGTAAGGCATTTATTTGCCTGGTACAAGGCTGACCCAGGCTTGATCCTGGACACCACATGTTCTTGTCAGGAAGAATCAATGAATGCAGGGTCAGGAATAAGCCCTGCAGCCAGATGTAGCCCCTCAAACAAACCACCGAACTAGGAGCCCAGGAAACCAGTACTTCTTGTGTATTATTTTGGAATGAAGCAGTGGGGGGGGGGGAAATCTTCCAGACTGAGCACAGCTCCCCTATCTATCCTGAGATCCCCGACAGCAGTCTGAGGGCTGTGTTATTCTTCAAGCTTGCCTTGGACCCTGCCTGGCATTTCTGGGGTAAAGTATTTCTTGTCCTGTGTTTTAGCAAATGCCCTACTAGAGGACATTGTTGGACTCTTCTTTTTTTCTCTTTTTTTTTTTTTTTGTTTTTTGGGCCACACCCGGCGGTGCTCAGGGGTGACTCCTGCCTGTCTGCTCAGAAATAGTTTCTGGCAGGCACGGGGGACCATACGGGACACCGGGATTTGAACCAACCACCTTTGGTCCTGGATCAGCTGCTTGCAAGGCAAACGCCGCTGGGCTATCTCTCCGGGCCCTTCTTTTTCTCATATACATTTGTCACATTTCCTCTATGGTTTCATGGATGGGCTGTGAGGATTTTTGTTGCCTGATGATGGACATTTGGGTCACCCTGAGTTTGGGGTGAGGAGAGAGGATGCCCTTGGTACACCTCTGTGGGGGGAACCTTCATCTTTCATCTCCTTAGAAACCAGAGGACATTTGCTGGTGAATTTTCTGCTGACCTTCCTGGCCTGTGTGAGGGTAAAGGAATCCTGAGAAGGGCACTTGTGAGAATGCTGTAGGAACAGTGTGTGTCTGACAGAGGATGTGTGGCAAATGGGGCGTCCTCTCCTCCTGAGACAGTGCTCCCCACCAAGGAGCAGAGGATGCCTGAGTTGAAGAAGATGCAGTGAGAGCAGAGCAGCACCTTTCGTGTTGCCTGTCATAACCTCCACAGGCAGAGCAATCCACACGGAGTCACCCCTTTTGTACAGAAGGAGAAACTGAGGCAGAAAAGAGGCTCTTGGTTGTCCTGCAATGGAAAGCAGAATCAGGACTGGAGAGCCAGTTTAGGGCAGGAGAACCCTGGACTAATACATTGTTTTTGTTTATTCCTCACTTGCTCACTCATTCATTCATTCGCTCATTCAGTTTTTCATTTCTTTACATATTCATTCACTTAATAACCCATTCACATATTCATTTCTTCACTCATTCAATTATTTATTCACTCATTCATTTGCTAATTCCTGCATTCACTTATTTATTTTTTACTCAGTCAACCACTCATTTGTTTACTTTTCATCAGTCAATTGTTCATCACTCATTTATTCACTCACATCCATGCCTTTAACCATTCATTCCCTCCATCCCTTTCTTCTCCCTCACTTATCTGCTGACTCATTAGGGGTTACCTGGCTAGGAGAGCTCAGGCTTCCATGGCAGAAAATCCAGGTTTCTAGATCCCAATCAGCTCAGCCTCTAAGTGACCCTGGGCAAGGAGTGCCACTCCCTGAGCCTTTCTGGATTGGAAATCCAGAAGACGGGCACAATCCCCATTTCCTTTTCGTGTCATCCAGTGGGGGGAGCTGACTGTGCATGTTGGAGGTGGCCCGGGGCCTGGCACGTACACATTGCCTCTTCGTACCAGTTACCTCGACTTCTATAGCTGGTACTTCCTCTTTGCCAGGCTCCATGCCAGGGCCCCAGGGACTTGTAGGTGGCTTAGTCAGAGACCCTGCCCCAACTACCTCTTGGAGGGGACATTTTGACATCCTTGGGAGCAAAGACTGGCAGAGGCCTGTGGAAGGTGGGAAACTGAGGTGAGGATCACCCCACCCCACTCTACCCCATCCCACTCCACCCCACCCCTCCTCTCCCACCCCACCTCAGCAGCTAGGGTTCTGCTGACAGCAGGTTTTCACCCTCCTGCCCAGATCTGCAGAGATGGCACTGGTGGAAGATGGTTTTATTGTCTACAAGTCACTGTTAGGGTTGACACCAGGAGAGCCCAACAGTAGTGGCAGCTTCCAAGCCCCTCTCCACGGGTGCCCCACTGCAGCCAGTCTTCCTTTTAGTTTTTGCCACACCTAGCAGCACTCAGAGGTTACTCCTGGCTCTTTGCTCAGAAACTACTCCTGGCAGGCTCAGGGACCATATAGAATGCTGTGGATCAAACCGAATGACTATGTGCAAAGCCTATGTGCTGTGCAGTCACTCCATCCCCACTGCAGACAGTCTTCAGAGAGTCAAACCCAGGGTAGGGTGATATCTAAGTGGCCTGAAACTTCAGTCTTCCTCTACCACTGAAGTGCCCTGAAGCTTGTTGACAGTTGCTTCCTCCCTTTGGGAGCCTTTGGGAGCCTTTGGGATGCTGCTGGCTGGTTTTCTCCATCTGCGGGTCCATGGACAGACACCCTTTCTCTAAATTTTTGCAGTCTGGGGGAGGGCAAGCCCCCCTTCTATCCCAACCAGAAGGAGCACATCAAGGGTGGTCTTAGAAATCAAAAACCTTTGCAAGGCCCCAAAGAGGTGCTGGATAGACAATGGGCTCCAAGCCAGGAAAATGCTTTGTCTTTCTGGGAGACAGGCATGCTTTGTTTCCTCTTCACAGTGCCTTGTCTGCCCCTAATTTTGAGATTCTTATAGCAGTACCTTGCATCAAGTCCAAACTGTATCAGGCCCGGAGAAAAGGTGGGTTTAAGGCCATCACTCCTGGAGCTAGAGTTGTTTCTGGGGAGGGCGCCTCCTCCCCCAATGGAGACCCCTGGGAGGACAGATACATCTGGACGTGTGCATCTGGACAGCCCCATGTTGAGCCATCCCCACAGCCCATTTTATGGGAAAATCTGGCGGGTGTCTTCGTCACGGAAAGGGATGTGAAGGGGCCCTGCTGTGGGTGTTTCATGCTAGAGATACACCTCCCCCCTTGCAGTCTGCACAGGGACCGTGTTTCTGAGCTCTCTAAGCCCCTAAAGCATCTTGGGGTACAGCTTGTCCTTGATGGCTCAGCTGGGTGGGCTCAGGGTATGTGGGAGCCTTCGAGGACAGTTTTCCTGACTCACACCGTCTCAAGTGTGTGTGTGTGTGTCGGGTGTCTGAACCCCAGGGAAAATGAAACTAAACTCTGATTCTGTCGTTGGGGTTCTAACAGCACCCGCTGGCCCCGTAAAACCCCTTAGGACAGAGGATCTGTGGGGCACCCACCAGGGCCTGTTTTCACTCTGTCTGTCTCAAGACAAGCACAGAGATTGTAGGGGTAACTCGTAGCTTCTCCAGTCCACGGGAATTGGGAGTGGGGTTCGTGTCTTCCTCTCAGTCACTTCCTATCCCCAGATTCCAAAGTGTTTCTCTAGTATCTCCCAGAAATACCGGAAATACCAGAAACAAAACACTGTCAAAACGACCCTGACAGGAACTTCTGGGATCCAGTGGCTGCTTAAAGGCAACAGCAGAGAAAATTTAAACTGTCTGTGATCATGGAAAATGATCTAGATTTTGTTTGTGCACATTTTTTTTTTTTTTTTTTTTTTGGTTTTTGGATCACACCCGGCAGTGCTCAGGGCTCTATGCTCAGAATCGTTCCTGGCAGGCTCGGGGAACCATATGGGATGCTGGGATTCAAATCACTGTCCTTCTGCATGCAGGGCAAAAGCTTTACCTCCATGCTATCTCTGCGGCCCATTTGTGCACATTTTCTAGGACCGTACCACCCTTGAGAAAGGTAGCATGGGATTTCAAAAACCAATATTCTTTTTTTTTTTTTTTTGGTTTTTGGGTCACATCCGGCAACGCTCAGGGGTTATTCCTGGCTGTACGCTCAGAAATCGCCCCCGGCAAGCTTGGGGGATTTGAACCAAGGTTCTTCCGTATGCAAGGCAAATGTTTTACCACTGTGCTATCTCTCCGGCTCCCTATATTCATTTTTAAAAAATTAATTTCAGGGGCCAGAGCGATGGCGTAGCAGTAGGGTGTTTGCCTTACACACAGCTAACCTAGATGGACCGTGGTTCGATCCCCTGGTGTCCCATATGGTCCTCCAAGCAAGGAACGATTTCTGAGCACATAACCACGAGTAACCCCTGAGCCTCAGCCAGTGTGGGCCAAAAATGAAAATAAATATTTCATTGGGCAGTGTGGTTAGAACCACAGCTGCTACTCCTAGCTCAGTGCTCAGGGCCCCTTATTCTATTCTTCTGGCCTCTCTGTATATACATTGATTTAGTTTATTGAGTTTTGGCTTTGGGGCCACATCCAGCAGTGTTCAGGGCTTACTCCTGCCACTGTACTCAGAGATCATACCTCTCAGAGTTCAGGGATCTAGGGGTGCTAGGGATCAAACCCAGGTTGGCTGCGTGCAAGGCAAGTGCCTTCTCTGATCCCTTGCTCTACATTTGAAATGAACAATTTGTAGAGAGTTTTACAGTTCTCTCTTTTTTTCTCATGCAGCATTTCTTCTCGTTTTTGTTGACATATAATTTTATAGACATTAAATCGAAAAAATTAAAAGTAGAAATGTGACGCTAAGAAGCCTGGGAAGTGGCTCTTTCACATTATTGATCACAGTATCACTAATTATCTTTAGTGATGAGCACAGGCCTTGCATACTGAGGCCCTGGATTTGTTTCCCATCTCCACCACCCCACCTCCCGCCCCCAGTGCCTGGTATAGATCAGCTCTGCTGGCTGTAGTGTTCACCAGGAGAAGAGCAGAAAAAGAAAAAGGAATTCAACACAAGCCCCATTTTATGTGCGTATTTTTCCTACAGCCACATCTAAAAAGCGAAAGAGTAAATGGTAAAAGAAATGTTCTTTACAGGCAATTGCCTTGTACCGGACTGATTCAGGTTCATTTTTTGGCATCCTATTTGCTCCCTTGAGCCTGTGATCCCTAGGATTCTAGGAGTGATCCCTAAGTACAGCGCCATTAAAGGACTAAGTTTTAAGCACCACTGCGGTAACTCTGAAACCAAATTGAAATAAAACAAAACAAAATTTAGTGGCCAGAGTGGTAGTACAGTGGGTAGGGTATTTTCCTCGAATGTAGCTGACCCGGGTTGGATCCCTGATGGTCTCTCAAGCACTTGTAGGAGTAATTCCTGGGTGCAGAGCCAGGACTAACCTCTGAGCACAGTCGGATGTGCTCCCCCTCCAAATATTTAAATCATTTACTTTTTTTGTGTATCTATATGTGCTGGCTATTAAACCAAAGGCCTTCAGCATGAAAGGCAAGTGCCTTGCTACCAAGCCATATCCCACCTGGATAAAAACTTTTGCATCAGAGAGTAGTAGCCCAGGCTGTGCAGGCAGAAGGCCTGGGTTTGATCTCCCTCTGTATAGACCCTGGAGAACTATCTGGAATGATCCTCAAATCCAGACAGTTGGAAACACCATCATCCCAGCTTGTTGCCAGGATCCAGAGAGGTGGTGCCTTCTTCCTGCTCAGTAGCTGTGCTTTCACCTCCAGGTTTTAGAGCTGTACAAACCCACAGAGCTTTGACACTTGGGCCTGTGGTTCTGCTGTCATTTCTGCAGAGTAAGGGAAACCCACTCAGAGTACAACCGGGAAGATTTGCTTTTGTTCGATTTGAGTTGATTTGGTTTTGTTCTGTTTTGAGGCTACTCCTGGCTGTGCTTAGGGCTTACTTCTGGTTCTGTGCTCCTGGAGGTGCTCTGGAGACCATATGGCAGGGGTGGTGAACAAGTTCGACACAAAGAGCCAAAATTTTAAACTGTGAGAGTCAGAGAGCCACTCCACGCAGTGACCTGCCAAAACAGACAAACACTCACACAGAAGCATCTAATTTTAACAATAATATATTAAACACATATTGCATTTTGCCATTTTGAGTGAGGGTCAAAATCCTGCAGTGATGGTGAGGGTGTGCTGCGTCCTCCACACTAAGAATTCACGGCAAGATGTGACACAACATGTGCCACATGGGTCCCCCCCCCCCCCCGGCTCGCTGGCCCGTGCAGTTGTTTCCTAGGGATGGGAGGCGGGAGGACACCCTCGGAGATCTCTCCTCAGAAGCAGCAGAACAAAATCCAAACTTGGCAAAGAGCCACAGTAGACAAAATTATGATAAGAGGCAAAGAGCCGCATTCATTTTGGCCAGGAGCCCCATGCGGCTCTGGTGTTTGCCACCCCTGCCATATGGGATGTCAGGGACTGAATCTGGTTCAGCTGCAGGCAAGGTCCGACCCATTGTACTATCATCCCAGCCCCAGGAAGAGCATTTTTTTGGGGGGGCCACACCGGGCATTCTCAGGGGTTACTCCTGGCTGTCTGCTCAGAAATAGCTCCTGGCAGGCACGGGGGACCATATGGGACACCGGGATTTGAACCAACCACCTTTGGTCCTGGATCGGCTGCTTGCAAGGCAAACGCTGCTGTGCTATCTCTCCGGGCCCCAGGAAGAGCATTTTTATTTTTGGAAGAACCAAACATTGTGGGACCAGAGTGGTGGGGCATTTGTCTTGCATGCAGGTGACCCTGGACAGACAAAGGTTTGATCCCCAGCATCCCATATAGTTTCACCTGAGCCTGCCAAGAGTGATTTATGAGTACAGAGCCAGGAGTAACCCCTCAGCACCACCGGGTGTGACCCAAAACAAAGCAACAACAACAACAGAAAACAAAACAAAAATAAAACAAAAATCAAAACATTGTTCATCTGAACTTCCATCTCACTATGTACCACCCAGGTGCACCTCTGGTTTCATCCACTTTCCACTGCCCACCCAGGTGAACTTTTGCATCAGCCCTCACTCCCCAGTGCCTAACCTGCCTCTCTCTCTCTTTCCTCCTGCAGGTTTGGTTCCAGAACGCCCGGGCCAAATTCAGGCGAAACCTCTTACGGCAGGAAAACACGGGTGTGGACAAGTCCACGGAGGCAGCGTTGCAGTCGGGGACGCCATCGGGTCCTGCCTCGGAGCTCTCCAACGCCTCACTCAGCCCCTCCAGCACGCCCACCACCCTCACAGACTTGACAAGCCCCACTCTGCCGACTGTGACGTCTGTCTTAACTTCTGTGCCTGGCAGCCTGGAGCCTCATGAGCCCCACAGCCCCCCCCAAACGACTCTGACCAACCTTTTCTAATGACTCACAGACCTCCCCTACCACCCCACCGGGCCCTCTCCCCACCCACCCCGATTTCTTTATAAAAGAAATTATCTTTAGTTGAATTCCAAGTGTATTTTAAAAATAGAGGCTTTGAGCAACTAACTAATCACCTTTAGGATCTCGCCTGGAAACAGAGGAAGAAAAGAAATTGTGTGTCCGGCTTGCCCAGCGGGGTAGCTCGAGGAATTATTTGGAAGATCTCTGGCAACACAACATTTGTGTCCCTGTACAGTTTTGTGGATGGAGCGAGGAAAAAAAAAACCCACAAAAACAAAAACAACAAAAAAGCATTTAAGTTGGCTAGAGCTTCTGTATTTTCAAAGACTGCCACGTGCCTTAGGAATCCTGTATCTCCAGACTTTGGATGACTTGTTCATTTTTTTCTCTCCCTCTTTTTCTCTCTGTATATTTATGACCAGAGCAAAAATGTACAAAAAAAAAAAGTTTGTTACTTTGAATAGCCTGAGAAAGAAAAAAAAAATCAAACCCCTTCCAACGGTCGCTTTGTTGTTTTAGAATTTTAAGGTGGAAGTCTGTTCGAATATCAGAATTTGTAAAATCTAACCAGTAATAAAACCACTTATTGAAACTAGTTGGTGCTCTTGCCATTTTGTCAGGTGGGGCATTTTGGGGTTAGGGGGATGGTCGCATCCAGTAGTGTTCAGGGTTTACTCCTGGCTTTGCACTCAGGAATTACACTTGGCATATGTCAAGGGACCATTAGTATAGGAACCAAATCCTAGGTCAGTGTGTACAAAGCATATACCCTAACCACTGTTCTACCTTGTTGGTGCCAGGCATGAAAGCCCTTAAGCAAGCATAAGTGGTCTTTTACTCCTAGGGTGAAACTACAAGTTCTTTTTTTGTTTGTTCTGGGGCCAGACTCAGTGGCACTCAGGAGTTACTTCTGGCTCTGTGATCAGAAATTGCTCCTGGCAGGCTCAGGGGACTATATAGGATGCCAGGAATTGAACCTGGGTCTGTCCTGGGTTGGCTGCATGCAAAGGCAAACACCCTACCGCAGTGCTATCTCTCCAGCAAACTGCAAGTTCTTGAACCCCAGGAGATGGCCCCGTGGTCCTTACATGTGTGAAACTCTGGAGTTTGATCCCTGGCACTGAAAAATCAAATCCAGATTCTCATTTCTGTCTACCAGAAGACTTTCCAAATCATAATAAAAATAATAATAATTTACAAATATGGACTGATTATACTTTCCTTGGGCCTCCTCATCATTGTAGACTTAGGGCTGGTTGTAAGATGCAGAGAGGAAACCAATACAGTCCTTGCCCTGGAGAGATTTAGGAGGACGACAGAGACCAACAAGAAGTCATCTATCTATTTTGGGGATGGGGTTCAGTATTGAACCACATCTATGGGCTTACTCCTGTCTCTGTGCTCAAGGATCACTCTTGGCAAGGCTCAGGGACCATATGCCAGCCCTTGATTTTTGCTTTGGTTTTGTTTTTTTCCTGGCCACTCCCAGTAGTACTCTGGAATCCTGTGCTGGGAACATAAGACTGTAAAATTTGTGCTCAGTCTGTGGAGCTATTCAAAAAGATAATTCTAGGGGCCGACGCCATGGAACAGAGGTAGGGTGTTTGCCTTGCATGCAGAAGGATGGTGGTTCAAATCCTGGCATCCCATATGGTCCTCCAAGCCAAGCCAGGAGCAACCCCTGAGAGTCACCGGATGTGGCCCAAAAACCAAAAACAAACAAACAAAAAAAATCATTCTACTGCAACATGCAAAGTGGACAGCATTTATTCGTTTTCTTTCAAATACAGAATAAGCCTGCCCTACAGGGTATTTGTTTTTTGTTTTTGTTTGTTTGTTTGTTTGTTTGTTTTTTGAGTCACACCTGGCAGCACTCAGGGGTTACTCCTGTCTCTATGCTCAGAAATCACTCCTGGCAGGCTCAGGGGACCATAGGGGATGCTGGGATTCAAACCACCGACCTTCTACATGCAAAGCAAATGCCTTACCTTCATGCTATCTCTCCGGCCCCCCTACAGGGTACTTGTAAACCAAAGGCCATTGCATTTGCCTTTTCTGCTCTGCTCGGGGCCTGAAGCTCTGGCTCATAGTGCCAGACAATAAGACAATTTGCTTGGAGGAACGAACCCTGTCCCCAAAAGGCACTTTAAGTTCCAGTTCTTTTTAAATTTTTTTTTTTTTTTTGGTTTTGGGTCACACACAGCAGCACTCAGGGGTTACTTCTGGCTATGGGCTCAGAAATCGCTCCTGGCAGACTTGGGGGACCATATGAGATGCCGGGATTCGAACCACCGTCCTTCTGCATGCAAGGCAAACGCCCTACCTCCATGCTACCTCTCTGGCCCCAAGTTCTTAATAGAGGACACAGAATTTCCATTCCCAGAGGGACAAAACCTAATGCATTTGATTTGTTTCCCAAAGCTCCAGGTAACCCCAGCAGTCAGACAAGACTGCAGAGAGGATGGGGATAGAGGCAGAGTTGGGGGTTGACATCTGCTGAGCTGCTTGTGCTCCCAGCACTCATCTCCCCTCAAAGGTCTTTGAGTTTATCCTAGATCATGAAGCAGATGCTCTTCAGGACAGATGGTGGGCATGGAGGGGTTAAAGGGCTAGGAGATGCCTGTTATGGAGCAGATGAGTGACAGATGTCCCAGAGGTGGAGAACAGGAATATGTGGACCCAGGTCTCTGCTATCATTGTTGACCTCATGTGGTAAGTGTGAAATCCATCGACTGGTTTTTTTTTCCCCTAAATTTTAGGGCCACACCGGCAATGCTCAGGGTTTACTCCTGGTTCTACACTCAGAAATCATTCCTAGAAGACTCAGGGGACCGACCATATGGGATGCCAGGGATGGAACCTGCACCTGTCCTGGGTCGGCCGTGTGCAAGGCAAACAAGTGCCCTACCGCTGTGCCATCTCTCTGGCCCATTTTTTTCTAATTTTTTATCATAACATTGTGATTTACCAGCTTGTTCACAATACAATCATTTCAGACATTAAATGTTCTAACACCAATCTTGCCACCAGTGTGGTCTTTCCTTCACCAGTGTCCCCAATTTCCCACCCACCTCTATAGCCTGCCTCCATGTAGACACAAATTTATTTTGTATCACTCATTACAACACAAAGGCAAAAGGAATTGTCAAGGGGCCAAAGAGATAGCATGGAGGTAGGGTGTTTGCCTTGCATGCAGAAGGATAGCGGTTCTAATCCCAGCATTCCATATGGTCCCCCGAGCCTGCCAGGAGCGATTTCTGAGCATAGAGCCAGGAGTGGCCCCTGAGCGCTGCTATAGGTGTGACCCAAAAACAAACAAACAAAAAACAAACAACAAAAAAGGAATTATCAAAACTTAAATAACACAGATCAGTGTGAAATTATTGTTCTATCTCTCCAGTTTGTTACTAAAGTCAGTGCCTAAGAAATTCCTGGACTGTGGTTGATGATATAGTTGAGTTCTTTATCATTGCATAGGCTCTCTGAACTTGGTAGATTACTACATAACTTTCCCATAGGTTTTACTATTTTTTGAGGGGGGTCTCACCCAGCAGCGCTCAGGGGTTACTCCTGGCTCTATGCTCAGAAATCGCTCCTGGCAGGCTTGGGGGACCATATGGGATGCTGGGATTCGAACCACCATCCTTCTGCATGCAAGGCAAACACCCTACCACCATGCTATCTCTCCGGCCCCCAGATTTTACTTCTGAGATGATACTGCTATAAGATATTGAGGTGTTGCACATGTGGTCCAGGATTAATAGACAGAAGACAGATTTGGCGGCTTGGAAGTTTAATAAGGTCAAGTCGTGAAGCTGGGCTATTTCTGTCAAAGGTCGTAGGGGGTGTCATTGGGCTGCTGTAGTTTGTATAGAAAGAAGAATCTGTCCCCCCTTTCTGCAATTGGGCATTTCAGGGGAACTATATCCAGTGCTCTTGGGGGTCGCCTCTGGCAGTATCCAATGGGAAACATGTGGTGCCAGGGATGGACCCCAGCTCCTGTATGCATAGCCTGCATGCCAGCTCTATCTAGAGGCACCTTCAGTTTTCACTCTCACCTAGCCTCAAACTGGAGAGCTCTGAAGTTTCCAGAGGCCAAGCCTTGAGGACATTGGTCTCCCATACCCCAGCAGGCCTACCCTTTTGAGAATACAGAAAGAGAGCAAAGAGGCAGGGGAGACTGGGCAGTGGGACTATGCAGCTAGGATGGGCAGCAGTCTCCTTCCTGCCTCCTACTATGATGCCACCAGAGTGGCAGAAGAGAGTTGGACATGCATGGGTCGAGCATCTAAAATCTACACTACTGTTCCTCTTTCTGAGATGTTCAACTCACAGAACTCCCAGAGCCCATTCCACCTTTTGTTTGTTTGTTTTATTTTTTGGAGGGGGTTATACCTGGC
This sequence comes from Suncus etruscus, assembly GCF_024139225.1. Taxonomy (NCBI): domain Eukaryota; kingdom Metazoa; phylum Chordata; class Mammalia; order Eulipotyphla; family Soricidae; genus Suncus; species Suncus etruscus. Next base: position 12,336,894 of record NC_064852.1, read on the forward strand.
GGCACTCAGGGGTTACTGAGGGCTCTGCCCTCAGAAGTTGCTCCTGACAGGCACGGGGGACCATATGGGATGCCAGGATTTGAACCGGGTCCATCTTGTATTGGCTGCATGCCAGGCAAACACCTTACCACTGTGCTATGGCTCCAGCCCTGTCCTTCCACCTTTGATGCTGTGCAAAAGAAAATGGTCATCACCTTCTCTGCTGAAGTCTCAGGTGAAGCCACCACTGAGACAGATGGCTTCATCCCTTTGCTTCTGCAGAAGCCACCCACATCTTTCCCACTCAGTCAAATCCAGGAGACTGGGGACAGAGTGATAGCACAGTGGGTAGGGCATTTGCCTCACACGCCACCAACCCAGGTTTAATCCCTGGCCTCCCATATATTCCCCTGAGCCTTGGCAGAAATGATTCCTGAGTACAGAGCAAGAAGTAACCTTGCTCTGGGTTTGGTCCTTCCACCAACAAAGAATAAATAAAAAAAAAGACCAGGAGACCTACAGCACCCTGAAGTCTCCTGTGTACCCTTTCCTGCCCCCTCAATCAGGAACTTATTCTGGCATTAAGCTCTGCAGACTTGCCTTATCATCCTTGATCAAAATGGCCACGGTGAGTTCAGAATTAATCAACATGTTGACGGTCCCGGCAGCTCTGGCAAAGGAGCCAGGATTTGTACCAAGTCTGTCTGCAGAGGCTCCCAGCCACTGGTACCCACATACCCAGAGATAAACAGTGAAGTTAGGGGGTGGGGGTCCTCCCTCCCTGATAGGATCTGGACTCACTAAGAAGATGCAAGTGGGAGGTCTGAGGCCAAGACAGTCAGACGGCTCAACCCAGAGGGGTCCACAGACCCATGTGCCCATTCTTGAGGCACTGGGACCTCAGGCAATGGGGCTTGCCCCAGACAGGCATACACACACACACACACACACACACACACACACACACAAATCCACAAACATACACAGAAAGGCACACACACTTACAGACAGACGTAAACAGGCCCAGACACTGGCAGAGGCATCTCAACAGACACCCAGACCTTCCCCTCCTCCCAGACTTGCACCCAGCAGACGCCGCCCAGACACCCCCACACAACCCAGTGGTACCCTTGGCTCAGGTCCGGACAGGGCCTAGTTTGATCCGTATCTCGTCCATCAGCGCTGCCACCCAGATGGAGCAGCCCCTGTAGCAGGGGCAAGGGATACCAGGGGGGCAAAGGCAAGGATCCCCCTTCTCATTCAGAGACTGAGTCATCCAGAGAGAGACACCCAAAAGAGAGTGACAGAGACATGGAAAAGAGGAGACAGGCAGAGAGAGACCAGTGGGGGGCAAAGAGACAGGAAGGGATAGTGACCAGGGACAGTGACCTTTTCCAGGCAGAGAGGCAGGGACTGGCCCCACAGAGCTGCATGAAAGCAGAGAGAGAGAGAGAGAGAGAGAGAGAGAGAGAGAGAGAGAGAGAGAGAGAGAGAGAGAGAGAGAGAGAGAGAGAGAGAGAGAGAGAGAGAAGAACATTAGGAGGCCTGGGCATAGCCAGAGGATAGTTGAGAGCAGCAAGGAGAAGTGGTGTAGGCACTGCTCAGACTCAGAGAGTCGGAATCACAGCCCTGCACTAGGAAAACTTGTTTAACACTCAGTGCAGCATTCTTGGGGACAACTCCTGAGAACCACCCCCAAAATATATATCTGCATTTTTGTGATCAGCTGTGATTAGGGCTTGCTCCTGGCTCTGAGTTCAGAGATCACTGCTGGTGGGTTTGGGGGACCCTATGGGTTGTCAGGGAATGAGGTTGGGTCAGAAGCATGCAAGACAAGTACCGTATTTTCCGGTATATAAGACGACCCTTCAACCCATGAAAAACTTCCTAAAAGTTGGGAGTCATTTTATATGCTGGTATATGGCATGCTGAAACTTATTCCAGCTTCAGGGATGAGTGATCCGCCTCCCTCTTACTTTTAAGAAGTAACTTACTTTAAAGACTTTTAGGGGGCCGGAGAGATGGCATGGAGGTAGAGCGTTTGCCTCTCAAGCAGAAGGACGGTGGTTCAAATCCCGGCATCCCATATGGTCCCCTGAGGTTGCCAGGAGTGATTTTTGAGCATAGAGCCAGGAGTAACCCCTGAGTGCTGACCCGGGTGTGACCCCCAAACACACACACACACACACACACACACACACACACACACACACACACACACAGACTTTTAGGAAGTTTTTCAGGGGTTGAAGGGTCGTTTATACGCCAGAAAATACCTAGTCACTGTCCCCACCAAATATTTTCATTTATTTAAAATTTAAAAAATCAGTGACTTTTATTGATAATCCCTGATGCTCAGGGGTTACTGCTGACTCTGCACTCAGCAATTACTCCCAGTGGTGCTCATGGGACCATATGGGATGCTGGGGATTGAATCCAGGTAGACCGCATGCAATGCAAGTGCCTTACCCACTATTGTATCTCTCTACTCCCCAAACTATATATTTTTAATTTTAATTTTTTGGGGGGGCCACACCAGGTGATGCTCAGGGGTTACCCTTGGCTCTGCACTCAGAAATTGCTCCTGGCTTGGGGGATCATATGGGATGCTGGGGGATCGAACCGTGTTCTGTCCTAGGTCAGCCGTGAACCGCTGTGTCACAGCTCTGGCCCCTCACCAAACTATTTTTAAAAGGGAAAAATGATAGCATAACAGCAGGGAATTTACCTTACACGCAGCTGACCCGGGACAGAACCAGGTTCAATCCCCAGCATCCCATATGGTCCCCTGAGCCTACCAGGAGCAACCCCTGAGCACGGATGAGTGTGACCCAACCCCACCCCCAATAAAAAATAAAATGCTAAAAAAAAAAAAAAGGGAAAGAGAACCTCAGAACTCAGATTCAGAGGGACTAGAACTCTGGAGATCAACAAGGCTGGAAGGAACCTGCCTGAGTCCCACCCAGCACTGCTGCATCACCTCCCCCTACACCCTTGCTAGCACCCCTGCCTGCAGCCTGGACCCTCCATAGCTCCTATGTGTGAGGCGAGGGCTCCTGCAAACCAGTCCCAGCCCTGAACTGGAAATTGGAAATAGGACACCACCAAAAGAGGCCCTGGATCTCCAAGTACTGCTGAAGTACACCCATCCTATGTCCTGTAGAGATGCAGTTGACAGCAGGCGATGGGAGGATGGCAGGAAGACCTGTGTCCCCGGTGTCTGCCATCCCCTGTGTCTGGGGGCAGCCTGCAGGACTGGACTATGCCCTGGTCCTATTCCAGTCCCTGTCTCCCCCCCCCCACCAGGGTGAGGGACAATCTGGGACAGAATAGGGAGATTCCTGGGCCCGGAGAGGTAGCACAGCGGCGTTTGCCTTGCAAGCAGCCAATCCAGGACCAAAGGTGGTTGGTTCGAATCCCTGTGTCCCATATGGTCCCCCATGCTTGTCAGGAGCTATTTCTGAGCAGACAGCCAGGAGTAACCCCTGAGCAATGCCGGGTGTGCCCCCCCCCCAAAAAAAAGAAAAAGGAAAAAAAAAGAATAGGGAGATTCCCCCAATCTTTTCTTTTTTTTTTTTTTTGGTTTTTGGGCCACACCCTGTGACGCTCAGGGGTTACTCCTGGCTATGCGCTCAGAAGTTGCTCCTGGCTTCTTGGGGGACCATATGGGGCACCGGGGGATCGAACCGCAGTCCGTCCTAGGTTAGCGCAGGCAAGGCAGGCACCTTACCTCCAGCGCCACCGCCCGGCCCTATCTTTTCTGATGGAAAGAACTGGGTGAAGAATTCTGCTCCTCTGCCCACCAGTCTCACCTGCAGAGTGGGCTAGGAGGAAGAGGGCTCTGTGGAGGAGCTGCATAGAGAGGGGAGCTCTAAGGGTATGGGTAGGGGGTCTGCACAGTGGAGGTAGAAGTTGGGGGCAAGTGCCCTCAAAGCATTGGAGGTGGTGAAGGGCTAAAGCAGAGGCACGCATGCCAGAATTACTCCAGGTCTGGATGTGACCCCCAGAAGCTTCTGCTTAGAGCTTCGTCCCAAAAAAACTCCTTTCTCTGGGACTGGAGGGTTGATTCAAAAGAGCTCAAGTTCCATCCTCTATGCAACTTGATTTTCTGAGCACAACCTGGATCAGATCCTGAGCACTGAGCTAGGAGCAATTTTCTGAGCACCTCAGTAAGGCCACAAAAAGACATAAAATCTCTACTATGGGGGGTCAGAGTGAAAGCACAGCAGGTAGGGCATTTACAGCTCACTTGGGGTCAATTTCTGGCATCCCATATGGTCCCCTGAGAGCCACCAGGAGTGATTCCTGAGTGCAGAGCCAGGAGTAAGCCCTGAACAGTTGGTTTTTGGCCTCAAAACAGAAACAAAACAAAACAAAAGAGAGAAGGAAAAAAAAAAAGAGTTTCTATTATGCAGATTTTCCAGCATATACAATATAAACAGAGGATGTGATGACCCCAGGTACTCACTGGCCAGTCCTCCCCATACTCTCATATTTGGCATCTCCTCCCGCCAACACAAGGAGAAAGATACTGAGGTGTGTTCTGGTTCAAGGGTCTGAGGCCTCAGGGAATTCTGACAGGCAGCCCACAAGGTATCACTCCCCTGTACATTTCAGGGGTGAACAGGCAAATTCAGAGAGGAAAAGGGACAGATCTAAGTGTACCTCACTAGGGAGAAGCACAGCAGGGGTACCTTAACTCTGGGATACACAATGCATACCAGCTGCCTTGTGGTCACCTAAGCACTGGGAATCATTTTGTCCAGGGAAGACCCCTCACTCAGTTTGGCAGGCTCCAAGGCCCTGCTTAATATCTGTGATAAGGCCCAAGGGGACCCACAAGTGCTTAGACAGTTTTCCAGGGAGTTGAGAGGGACACTGGGAGTCACTGTGCTGGTGGGAGGCGAGTGGAAAAAAGGAGTAACTGTGTGTGCAAAGGCCCGGAGGCTCAATGGGTTCAACAGTACCAGGAGGCCAGTGTGACCGGAATCTAAGGAACTGCCAGAATGTGGGGTGGACCTGGGGGTGTTGGTCTTGGGAGAGTCAAGGAGAAGCTCACAGGGGCCTTGGGAATAAGGCTTGGATCCTAACCTGGTTTCCCCCCAGTACCACCAGGCATGGTCCCAATACGCCAAACCAAACCAATAAAATCCAAGCAGGAAGGCCAGGGCAGGAGGGGGAATCTGGGTCACCATTTGAATGAGGGAGGCAGAGGAGGAGGAACTGGGCTGGGTTGGGGGAGCAGGAAGAGCTCAGAGGGGACAGTAAGGGAAATAGTGGGAGGGGGGGACAGAGAGTGGAACTGGGGGTGTGGAGCTGAGCACTGTGCTCTAGACATAGTGCTAACCCAGACCTTCCCCTGGAGATGGGAAGTCTGAGTGACATGAATGGGGCAGACAGGGAGGGGCCCCCTTGGGGATCTCATAACCCCCATAAATCCCCTCCCACCACCCCATACATGCTGGTCCTTAGAGTGCCCTGGAGCTGTCAGTGCTACCCACAGGACAGGACGGACCACCCATCTTTGGGCTGAGTGCCAGCCAGGTGCACCCCACTGGGGGGCATGACAAGCTGGGTGGGCGCCCTGCCTGGGGGTCCGACTCTTCTTCCCCTGCCAAGTGCCAGCTCCCGGGAGTCTCCTCCCTCCCTCCCGCGTGCCCTCTCCCCTCCAGGTCTGCTGTACCCCTGCCTTGCTCCCTGGCTCCAAGGCTGGTCTGACCCTAGACCAGTGCCCCTGTGCCCCTGAACAGACCTCCAGAGCCTTTTAAAATCTCTTCCCTGTAATTGTGCAGGACCCCCTCAAAGTCTCTGGCCTTCAAGCACTGGGAGCCCCGGATTCCATGCATCCTGGAGTCTCAGATGACTGTTTTTGGGGGGCATGGGAAGTCTTTGATTACTGCCTAATCTTGCAGAGGTGTAGCCTTGCAAGTCTGCAAAGTGGGGGGCTGGGAACCCCACTTTCTAGTCAGTGTAGTCAGAGCCAGGAAGGAGCTAGAGTTAGCCTAGTGTCCAGTGGCCCGTTCCTTCCTCTGGGGCTCCTGGAGATGCCTTTGTCCTGTAGGGGTGCTGGCAGGGGGGTGTCTCCTTCTCTGCAGGACACCCCACTTTCTAGCCAGTGCAGCTGGAGCCAAGAGCAGCTATCCTGGTGCCAGGTGGCCCGTTCCTTCCTCTGGGGTGCCTGGAGATGCCTTTGTCCTGTAGGGGTGCTGGAAGGGGGGAGTGTCCCTTTCTCTGCAGGGTAGCCTGGAGCTTCTGCAGGCTGCCTGGGGGTGGGCTTTGGTTCCGGAGGGCTGGGAGCTGTGGGATGGGCCTCTGGGGACTGAGCAGGGGGTGGAAGCCGGAGCCACCAAAGTTGGATCCGGCGGGACAGGGAGCAGGGACATCCTGTGGGGGCGACCGCCAGTCGCCAGTCCTCAGCTGGGCAGCTCCCAGAGTTGCAGGCCAGGCCTTGGTGGGGATTGGGAGCCCCCGCAGGGGCTGTGAGCAGGGTGCCCCCTGGCGGTACATGGAGGCACGGTCGCAGGGTGAGCCTGCTTTGGGGTGCATTCCTAAATTTCCAGGTGGGGAGGTGGTGGTGGTGGGGTCTCTGGAAGGCCTCATGGGGTGCCAGGGACTGGGTCAGGCAGAAAAGAATTGGGTTGAGTGAAAGCCTATCTTTCCTTTAGATCATTCCTGTGTGTGTCTAGGCTCAGGCCTGAGGCTCAAGCCAGCATGTTCCCCAGATTTGAGAAGGCAGCTCTAAAACTCATCAGGGCCTCCCCAGGGGCTCAATCTGCCTCCCCAGTGGCCTTGAGGAGCAGAGCCTGTGTGGGTGACTATGGGTGGGTAGGTGCCCATACGGTGTGTGTGTGTGGGGGGGAGAATAGATGGTGCTAGAGAATGGGGGGTATATTTGTGTGGCTGTCAAGTGTGGGTGTTGGCATGGAGGTGTTTGTAGGTGCTGACCAGGAATGCGCAGTTGTATATGATCAGAAGGGGTTATATATTCTGGTGTGTGGTCAGGCATGTAGGTTTGGTCACAGGAGTTGGTGTGTTTTCAGGCATGCGTGATTGTCCAGGTACATGTGCGACCAGAAGGGTGTGTTTTTCAGTTGCATGTGCATTCAGGTGTGTGCTCAGATGTCTATGCTCAGCTGTAAAAGTGTTCAGGTGTGTTTGTGAATAGGTCTGTGTTTGGGTGTGTTTGTCTAGGCCTATGTGTGTTCAGGCTTTGTGTCTATGTCTGTATGTTCAGATGATGTGTGTTCAGCTGTGTCTTCAGGCTTACATATGTGTGTGTTGGAGTGTATGAAATCAGAAGGGAATGTGTGTTCAGGGCTGTGTTCACACCAAGAGTGCTGTGTGCACAGGTGGGGGAGTTAGAGGGAGAGGGCGTGTTCACACTGAGAGTGTTGTTTCTTATACAAGTGTACATGTATGAGGAGAGGGGTGTGTGTGTTTACACTTGAGAATGCTGTGTGCACGGTGTGCATGTGTGACAGGAGGTGGTGTGTCACACAAAAAATGGTGTGTGTGTGTGGGAGAGTTGGTGGGTGTGTGTATAGGGGGTGCTGGGTTGTCCTAACACCTACTCATGGAGGGTGGCAGGCCCAGTCCTCTCTGTCCCCAGGACACCACTTTTCTCTTTCCTAATATTGGGACCTGAATTCTGAATAAGGAGGGACACCATTTTGTAAAAGCCACATGGCAGGCATCTTCTTTGGAGAAACCCCATTTTGTAAGGACCACATGCTGTGTGCCTATTTCCATAGAACCCAATCTACCTGGCTATATAGGTAGCCTATCAGGGAAGGACAAGGAAGCAATAGGAAGGTACCCCTAGACAAGAGCCAATTATTTTAAAGATCATCAGAAAGCTAGAACCTCCCTAGATCCCTATCTATATAATCCCATTCACGACCTTGGGAGAGAATCCCATTCACCCCTTGTGAGAAAGAACCCTGACCAGTCAGTTAGGAGCTGTTGGCAGGCAGAATAAAGCTTAAACTTTACTCCAATTTGTGTGGTCTCCTCCTTCGATTTCTGGACCCTAACACTCTCACCTAAGCCCTCCTGGGGTCCAAGCTGGCTCAGGGCTCTATTCTAGACAGAAGGGCTCAGAGAAGGCCACCCTGACTGATGCCACCGAGCCAGGGCCAGACTCCACCCACAGGCCTGAGTCTCTCTCTCTTAGGTGTGCTTTCCTGGGCTGCGCGGGGGTGGCCAGGGTTTCTAGGCTGGGCCGTGTGGGGTACAGGACAAAGGCCCAGTGTCTGCCCCCGCCTTCTCTCCAGGCCCAGCCCTACCCTGGGAGGAAGCCCGGTGATGTCCAGCGACCAGTGTGGGACCCACCTGCTCCCGCCCCACGAGCTCACTCCCCTGGGTGAGCTGGAGAAACTGAGCTTTACCACATTCGGGCTCCTGGCGCCAGCCCTCAGCTGGCACCCACCCAGGCCCAGAGCGCTCCAGCTTGTCTTGCTGAGGAGGGATTGATGAGTAATTGAGATCATGTTGATAGCCACACAATATATTAATAGCATCATTACAATGGTGGCTGTTTGCTGAGCCCTGGCCACAGGGCCTGCTGATCCTTACATGCCGATTCTGGAAAGGCAGGGAGACGACGTGGTTAGGGCATTGGGGACCCCCATGCTGGAGTTGCAGGCTGCTGGCCTCAGGCCCAGCAACGAGGCTCAGTGGTGTGACCTGGTTCTAGGCTCTTTCTTCCTCAGTATCCTTAGCTATGAGCTTGTTATTTTTGGTTCTAGTTGGAGTCTGGTTCTTTATTCATTTCTCCTGCACCTGATTTATGTATTAAGTTATTGTTCTTTTGGGCTACACTTGACAGCGCCCAAGGGATTACTCCTGCCAGGCTTGGGGATTCATATGGGATGCTGGGAATCAAACTCAGGTTGGTCTCATGCAAGGCAAACAAACGCTCTACCCGCTGTCCCACCGCTCAGGCCCCTTGTGCCTTATGTGCCTTAGTTTAAACTAGAATGTATATAGACAGAAGACCTATATAGAATGTATATAGTATACACAGGTTTAGTACTAGCCACCATTTCAGGCATCTACTGGGGTTCCTGGAATGTACCCCTGTGAACAAATGGGGGCCACTATACATAAAATCACTTACAAATACTGACACTGCATTAGTATGAGACATGTATTTGCATTTCATTTATTTTTATGATGTTGGCAATTCCCCTCTCATTTGGGTTGCCTTTGGAACACACCTGGTGATGTTCAGGGATTACTCTTGGCTCTGCACTCAGGAATTACTTTTGGTGGTACTTAGTGAACCATATGATATGCTGGGGATTGAACTTGGGTCAGCTGCATGCAAGGCAAATGTCCCACATGTTGTACTATATTGTATTATATTGCTTCAGCCCCACTTATTCACATTTTACAGATGAGAGAGCATTTCTTATCGGAAAAGAATAGGCATAGGAATAGAATAAGGCAGTGTTCCAGTTGAGTCTGGAGACCACATTTGTTCCTACGGCTGTTCTGGTGGTCAGAACCCCGCTCCCTCAGTCCCTAGGATGGATGAAAGATTTGAGCTGGTTTGGACCAACACTCTGACAAACCAGAGATTGCTAACACAAAGTCCACAGGTTTGAATCTGGCTGGAGCCTTCAAATGGGTAGTAAAGAGGAGAAGGTGGCCTACATTTGCATCTGCCTCGGAGCCATCCCTGAGCCCAGCTCCTTGGACACATTTTTGGGAGGGAAGCAACTAAGTTTTTTGTTTCTGGGACACACCTGGAGGTGCTCAGGACATAATCCTGACTCTGCACTCAGGGATCACTCCCTGAGCACTCTCAGGGAACTATATAAGGTGCCAGAGATTAAGCCCAGGCTTGGCTGTGTGCAAAGCAAGCCCCCTTACCTACTATACTATCTCTCTGTTCCCCAGTCATTCTTCTTTGGGGGGTAAAACCCAGTAAGCTCAGGGTTTACTACTGGTTTTACACTCAGGAATCACTTCTGGTGGTGCTTGGGGACCCTATGGGATGCTGGGGATTGGATCTCTGCACTGTTGAACAGATCTGTTCTACAATCCCAAAACCAGGATCATTTATTGGGATCTCCTGGAGGGTGAGTAGGGCCAGGATGTAACTTGCCTCTGAATGTCCAGAGCCTGGGGGTGGGAGAGCCTGGCACTCACTGGGTGTATGATCTTTTTTTCTAATCATTTTTTCTAATCAAAGACCAGCTTTCTTCCCCCTCATATAAACTGAGACTTTAAATGATTAAATCAGTTAGAGACATAATAATAATAATGAAAATAATAACAATAACATGACTCTCATATCTTGGATTACAACCCTTTCTAGAAGAATTTAAATAAATAAGAACAATAAAATTAATAGAAAAAAGAAAACCTTAGTGATGCATTTCATTGTTATTTATGGGCCACACCTGGTGGTGCTCAGGATTTACTTCTGACTCTGCATTCAGGAATCACTCCTGGTGGGTTTGAGGGACCATATTCAGGGGACTAGAACCCGGGTTGGCCACGTGCAAGTCAAGCACCCTGATCCCTGTACTATCTCTCTGTCCCCCATGAGGTATGCACCTGATAGGGACCTGATAGGGAGAGATCCAGCTTTGGGAGATTACCAGGTGGAGGAGGGTTGCCCAGAGGAGCAGAGGAATGCCACCAAAGCAGGCACCCCTGGGTGGCAGGAAAGGTACCCTAGAGGGCAGCTGGAAAGGCAGGTGGGCAAGACAGGCGTTTGTTGGTATCTTGTGCCAGACATTACACTAGGAATGATGTCAGGGCCTTCTGTTCATTATCACACTTGATCCTCAAAATACCTCCTTTACTTCTTGAACTTGGGAATCCCATGGTAGAGGCAGTGACTCCTGGAGATGGGCAAGAGCTGCTGGAAGGCCAAGGTTGCAGGACAAGGGACCCTCCGCTGCCTACTGGTATCTGGCCCATGTCTTGCAGGGCAGCTCCTGGGGCCTGAGCTTTCTCTCTGAGCAGCACAGGCTCTCTCTGTGCTTTCTCTCTGCCTTCCTGCCTGTGCTTCCCAGAGCAGGGCCAGGCATGCTGCGAGCTCCATTGGGTGGTGCTGACTGATGGCTGGATCTGGCCCTCCTGGGCTCCAGGTCTGCTGGGAGGGGCCAGAGCAGAAGCCGGGCTGGGGCTGGGACCAGGCAGGAGCGAGGTTCAGAACAAGCCAAGCATTAATTAGATGCCTCCTGCATGCTGAGTTTGCTCCCAGGGTGGCCTGTGCTGCGTTTTGGGAGGCCCCTTTAGAGCTGATCTTACAGCACAGGGACCCCCAGAGTTTTTCTGGCACCCCCTTGTCGGGGGGTGGGTTGGAGCTGTCAGGAAGAAGCCTCAGGGTGGGGGGCTGGGGGTGAGCCAGTCTGGGCCCTCCTGCTCCTCTGCTGGCACCTTTGTTTTTCCATCAACAATAGGCTTACGTAAACTCCTCGCCGGCTCCGGCTGGCCGAGGGCTGCCAGGGCGGGGGAGGCGACTTATCTGATGGGGGTTCCGCCAGCACCCGGGATCCCAGCGTGTCCCAGCACAGGCCCCGCCAGGGAGCCCTGGCGGTGGGTGGAGGGCAGGGTTTGGCACTCTGAACTCTTCCCCAATCCCAGGGCTGGAGCACACCAGGCTCTGCTCCTCAAGTGACTGTGATGGGGGGGGGTTCAGTCTTTCAGTCCGCACCCCTAAGGACCCTGTCCTGCAGGAACCTTTGAGATGCCTCCCCATAACGGGAGTGAGACTGTCCTCAGGGCCTCTAACCTGCTTGCTTTGCAGCTAGATCTCTGAGCTTGGAGTGCTCCAGAAAAATGTTTGCATCAGTCCCAACTACAGAGATTGGTTTTAGGGGTTCAGGGGGGAACTCCTGGACCGCATGGTATAGGGGATGGACTCCAAGTCTCCTCAAGTAGTCTCCCAGTGAACTTTCTCTCCTGCCCACTTCCAGGCTGAGGATGGGGCTTGGAAAACAGCACTTTCAAGGGGCCAGAGTGATAGTACAGCAGGGAGGCAGGGCCCTTTCCTTTCTGTGTTGTTGTTGTTGTTGTTGTTGTTGTTGTTGTTTTTGGGCCACACGGGGAGGCGGCCAGAAGGTTATTCCTGGCTCTGCCCTCAGAAATCATTCCTGGCAGGTTCAGGGGACCATAAGGGACGCCAGGGATCTAATGTCCCAGTACCCCAGTATGTTATGCTATTATTGCTCCCATACTGAAGGCGATTTCCTTGCAAGCAACCAATCTGGGATCAATCACCAACATCCCAGCCAGGAGTGAGTCCTGAGTACAGAGCCACTAGCAACTCCTAAGCAAGAACCAGGTGTGGCCCCAAAACTCCCCAAATAAAAAACAAGCATTAATATACACAATGGAATATTATGCAGCTGTCAGGAGAGATGAAGTCATTAAATTTTCCTATACATGGATGTACATGGAATCTATTATGCTGAGTGAAATAAGTCAGAGAGAGAGAGAGAGAAAGACGCAGAATGGTCTCACTCATCTATGGGTTTTAAGAAAAATGAAAGACATTCTTGCAATAATAACTTTCAGACACAAAAGAGAAAAGAGCTGGAAGTTACAGCTCACCTCATGAAGCTCACCACAAACAGACATGAGTTTAGTTAGAGAAATAACTACGTTTTGAACTATCCTAATAAAGAGAATGTACGAGGGAAATAGAAAGCCTGTCTAGAGTACAGGCGGGGGTCGGGTGGGGAGGAGGGAGATTTGGGACATTGGTGATGGGAATGTTGCACTGGTGATGGGTGGTGTTCTTTACATGACTGAAACCCAAACACAATCATATATGTAATAAAGTTGTTTAAATAAAAAAAAGAAAGTGTATTATAAAATTGTACCAATCATTCTAATAAAATCTAAAAAATTAAAAAAAAGAGTAAAAAGGGGAGAAAATAAGGAAAGTCAAACATTGTTATTTTAAATGATTAATAAATATGTAATATATTAAAATGTCCAATAGATAAATGGAAGTAAGACCATAAATAAATTAATAGATATTAGAAAACATTTTTGTTGGGGAGAGAATGGAAGAATTTCAGAAAAGTAAGGCAATAGTACAAGACACTCCCACTGCCCTTCCCACTGCATTTCTCTTGCCACCCGCTTAATCCCTAGGTCTTCTTTTATTAAAAACTTATTGGATTTTGGATCACACCAGCACTGCTCAAAGGTTGTTCATAGTGGTGCTCAGGGGGCCACATAGGGAGCCAGGTCACTGTGTGCAAGGCAAATAAGGGTAAAGGTACCCACCGTAACCTTGAGAGCCCTTATTACTGTCTTGGATAATATACCCATTTCACAGATGGCAGTATTTCTGAGGTCCATGTACTGAAACACAAGATCCAAAAAATTAAAAAAGAGGGGCCAGAGAGATAGCATGGAGAGAAGGCGTTTGCCTTGCATGCAGAAGATGGGTGGTTGGAATCCCAGTATCCCAGATGGTTCCCCGAGCCTGCCAGGAGCGATTTCTGAGCATAGAGCCAGGAGGAACCCCTGAGTACTGCCAGGTGTGACCCCAAAACCAACAACAAAAAAAGAGGTGGAACTAATATTTAAGACGATTTCAGAGGAAGTCTTTTACTTTTTTTCACTCTTAACTATTTCCCCATTTATTAGAGCTGGATTAAACAATCCAATGTTGGGACCAGAGTGATAGCTCAGCAGGTAGGGTGTTTGCTTTCCAAGCAGCTGACTTGAGTTTGATCTGAGACATCCCATATGATCCCCAGAGACTGCCAGGAGTAATTTCTGAGTGCAGACAGTAGTAACCCCTGAACAGCTCCACTGCCAGGTGTGACCACCCCCCAAAAAGACAATCAAATGTTGTTGCTTTACTGTAGCTTAATGGTACTGTGAGACTTCTGGGCCACCTCTCTGTGAGTTTCATCTCTTCTTCTAGAGCCGTGCACACATAGTCTTTTTCTTTTCTTTTTTTTAGGGGGGGGTTTTGGTTTTTGGGTCACACCCACAGTGTTCAGGGGTTACTCCTGGCTCTACACTCAGAAATCACTCCTGGCAGGCTCAGGGAACCATTTGGGATGCTGGGATTCAAACCACCGAACTTCTGCATGCGAGGCAAACACCTTACCTCCATGCTATCTCTCCGGCTCCACATAGTCTTTTTCTAAGTGGGGTGCTCAGGACCACTTCCTGTGTGCAGGCTGAAGATGAATGATGGAACTGCAGATACAACAAGGTTCTCTCATTCTGGTGGTACTCCAGACCAAGTAGGGCCAAACTCAAGGTTTGTATGTGCTACTGCTTGGGTTATATTTCCAGCTCTGATTTTTTGTGGGGATTGTGTTTTAGGTTTTGGGTCACACGCAACGGTGCTCAGGTGTTACTTCTGGTTCTATGCTCAGAAATCGCTCCTGGCGGGCACAGAGGACCATATGGGATACCGGGATCCGAACCTCCCTCAGTCTTGGATAGATAGGCTGCATACAAGACAAATGCCCTACCACTGTGCTATCTCAAAAGGATTAATATTTACACCTAGTCCAGGAAGGAATATAGCAGACCCAGTTCCTAATTCCAAATTCAAAGGCCATTTTATATATATATCTTTATTTAAACAGCTTGATTACAAAGGCCATTTGGGGGGGGGGGTTTGGGCCACACCCGGCAGTGCTCAGGGGTTACTCCTGGCTGTCTGCTCAGAAATAGCTCCTGGACCATATGGGACACCGGGATTCGAACCAACCACCTTTGGTCCTGGATGGGCTGCTTGCAAGGCAAACGCCGCTGAGCTATCTCTCCGCGCCCACAAAGGCCATTTTTGTGGTGCCCTCCCTCTCTTTCCAGAATCAGTGTCTGCCTATGAAAATGTATCCAGGAAACCTCTTTGACATCAGTCTGTTCCCCGTGTTCTGAGCCACTCCTCTGCCCTCGCCCGCACAGTGCAGGCCTTTCTGCACAATTGGAAACAGAAAACTGTTCCGTTCTTTCCAAACAACACATGCTGTTATTCCACCGAATGGGCGTTCCCCTAGGCAAAGCTATACAAGCTAGCAACGCCCATCCACACATCCACACGTTGGGACGCACATGTGTGCCTGTGTGTGTCTGGCAGATTCCTAGAAATGGGACAGTTAAAGGGCATGTGGATTCTTCACTTATTTAGAGATTGCCAAATCACTCTTCAGGGAGGTTGTACCAATCCGCCCTCCCACTTGCAATGAATGTGAATCTATTTCCACACCCTTGCCAACACAGCATGTTATCAAACTTTTTGATCTTTGTCAATCTGTTAAATAGAAAATGATATCTCACAGTCACAATTCCGTATCTCCTGCTACAAGGGAGGTTGACTATGTTTTCATATTGACTAAGAATCATTTACATTTCCTTTCCTGGGAACTGTTTGTTTACGTCCTTTGCCTATCTTTTAATTAGGCTGTTTTTTTTTCTTCCAGATATGTAGGAGTTCTTAAAATAGCAAAGATATCAGTTCTTTGTCAATAACATATGAGATGTGTATAATATGTGAGTCTTTTGACTTTGTTTATATTGTGTTTTTTCCCATAGAAGAATTAAAAATAAAAAATTATCAATCTTTTCATGTAGGAATTCATTAATATCTATATCTACACAATTACTGCAAAAGGCTTTCCTTATTCTTAAATACTTTTAAAATTATCACAGGCTTTATTCACTCAAGAATAACTTTTAGGGCCCAGAGAGATAGTACAGTGGTGTTTGCCTTGCAAGCAGCCGATCCAGGACCAAAGGTGGTTGGTTTGAATCCCCGTGTCCCTTATGGTCCCCCGTGCCTGCCAGAGGCTATTTCTGAGCAGACAGCCAGGAGTAACCCCTGAGCACCACCGGGTGTGAGCCAAAAAAAAACCACCAACAACAATAAACAAACAAAAAATAGAATAACTTTTAGTTTGAAGAGTTGGCAAGGAGGTCAGCTGTTTCTCTAGATGATGACTTTGTTGTACCAATCTTTCTTTTCTTTTTTTTTTTTTTTTTTAGTTTTTGGGCCACACCCGGCAGTGCTCAGGGGTTACTCCTGGCTGTCTGCTCAGAAATAACTCCTGGCAGGCACGGGGGACCATATGGGACACCGGGATTCAAACCAACCACCTTTGGTCCTGTATTGGCTGCTTGCAAGGCAAACACCGCTGTGCTATCTCTCCGGGCCCCAATGTACCAATCTTTCTTATGGGATAATCCATCTCTTTGTTCTTGATTAGCAATGTTACCTTGTCACATTCTAAATTCCTGTAAGCATTTTGATATTACAATAGTTTTCAGGGTTGTTGTGATGAATCTGGACAAACTGATAGTAGTTGAAAACAACAGAAATTCACTCCTCCTTTGGAGGAGGTCACAGCTGGCTGTGCTCAGGGCTTATTCCTGGCTCTGGGCTCAAGAGCCATTGCTGATGGGACTCTGAGGACCAAATGCAATGCTGAGGCTTGAACGTGGTTCAACTTAAACCCTATTCTATCTCTTTAGTCCCAGGATTTTTCTTTTATTGTTTTTCTCTGTTGTTGTTTGGCTTTGGGGTCAGACCTGGCTGTGCTCAGGACTTACTCCTGGCTCTGAACTCAGGGCTCTGGGGCCCAGACAGAGCCTGGGAATTAAACTCAGAATGCATGACAAGGCCCCTACCAGCTGTGCTATTATCCTGTTATATATATTTTGAGCACATGAAATGTGCTCGGGGCTTATTCCTGGCTCTGCACTCAGAAGTTACTCTTGATGGGCTTGGGTGACCATACTGGGTGCCAGGGATTGAAACCAGATCACCTGCTTGCAAGGCAAATGCTCTACCCACTGTACTATCTCTCTAACCCTCTCTTACTGTCTTTTTAACTAGTATTTGTATGAATAGCACCAATTCATTTCAATATCTTCATTTTGTACCCAGCTATTTCTTTGAGTAATTTTTTATTCACAGTTGATTCTAAAAGTATTGGTCAATTGTTCCTTTATTGATTTTTGTACTTTATAGTTTCTTTTATCATCTAATTGTGTGGGCTGGTATATGTCAAAGAACCATGATCGGGCCTGGAGAGATAGCACAGCGGCTATCTTGCAAGCAGCTGATCCAGGACCAAAGGTGGTTGGTTCGAATCCCGGTGTCCCATAGGGTCCCCCGTGCCTGCCAGGATCTATTTCTGAGTAGACAGCCAGGAGTAACCCTGAGCACGCCAGGTGTGACCCAAAAACCAAAAAAAAAAAAAAAAAAAAAAAAAAAGAACCATGATCTATCATAATAGGAATATCTTGACTGTTATCCGTCTCTTAAAGGATGATATTGACCTTGGGTTGAAATAAATATATTCCATTGTTTTCAACTATGTTTTCCATGTTATAATGAAAATAATTTGTTTCTAAACTGCCTTCTTCCCCAACCTCCTCTGGACTCTGGTGCTGTCATTCATTTCTCCTGGAACACGCATGTTGTCTTGTGCCTTCGAGCTCTTTCTCATGCTCTTTCCTCACAGAAGGCTTTTCCCTCAGCTTCTCTTGGGTAAGGCCCAGAACTAAGCCACTTCCTCTGGGAAGCTTTCCAGGTTGTTCTTCCCTTGGTTTTATCTCTTCATCTTCTTTTCTATTCTGGGCTCTAATTGTTCGTGTCCCTCTGCTCCTCATACTAGCCATGAGCTTCAGACATGTGTGAGGTACCACACGTCTGGGTTCTCCATGTATCCTCAGTGTCTAGACCAGGGCCCCAAACAGTATATATAATGCATATTTTCCAGATGAGTAAGTACTATAATCAAAACTAACATTCACCAGGTACCAAACCCCATGCTAAGCATTTCTTTCCATTCACCTTCTTATGTAATACAGACAAAAACACTGTGAGGTGGTTTTCTTTGTTTGTTGTTGTTTTGGGGCTATACCCAGAGGTGCTCAGGAGTTACTCATGGCTCTTTACTCAGGGGCCATTCCTCAGGGAACCATATGGGATTCTGAGGATCGAACCCAGGTCCGTCACGTGAAAGGCAAAAGGCCTACCCACTGTGCTATTGCTCCAGCCCCTTCTGAAGTGTCTTTAATATGCTTATTATAGCCACTCTGAGAGGAGCCAATAGAAGCACAGAGATCTTAAATAATAAGTACAAATACATAGAAGTTAAATAACATGTATATAACAGGGATATAAAACTAAATATTATTTTTCTTTTTTGGGTCACACCCAGCAGCGCTTAGGCGTTACTCCTGGCTATGTGCTCAGAAATTGCTCCTGGCAGGCTCGGGGACCACACAAGATACCGGGATTCGAACCACTGACCTTCTGCATGCAAGGCAAACACCTTACCTCCATGCTATCTCTCCAGCCCCTATAAAACTAGATTCTTCTAGCTCTTGAACCCCAGCTTTAAATGTCTATTTCTTCTCCATGACCGTTAATAAATGAAAGAACTACTAGGATGGGGTAGCTACTGGGTCTGGAGCTGTAAAGGCAGAGACAGAACTGAGATAAAATTTCCTATGTGAATGGAATAGCAGGGAATAAAGCCAGTCTGAGCTGGGCTGTTTTGCTCAAGAATGAGGGTTTTTCTGAAATACTTCACTCTCACCGCTAAATTTGGGGTGCATCTGGCCAAACTGGAAGAAGCTGGTCTCTCCTCTGGTAAGAAATATACATTTCCTTTTCCTATACATGGATGTACATGGAATCTATTATGCTGAGTGAAATAAGTCAGAGGAAGAGAGATAGATGCAGAATAGTTTCACTCATCTATGGGTTTTAAGAAAAACGAAAGACATTTTTGCAATAATTCTCAGAGACAAAAGAGATGAGGGCTGGAAGGTGCAGCTCATGACATGAAGTTCACTACAAAGAGTGATGAGCGCAGTTAGAGATATAACTACATTGAGAACTATCATAACAATGTGAATGAATGAGGAAAGTAGAAAGCCTGTCTGGAGTACAGGCGGGGATGAGGTGGGGAGGAGGGAGATCTGGGACATTGGTGGTGGGAATGTTGCACTGGTGAAGGGGGATGTTCTTTACATGACTGAAATCATACAACTACAATTATATTTGTAATCACGGTGTTTAAATAAAGATAATTAAAAATAAATATACATTTCCTTTTTGTGCAAACAAGAATTTGAGACTTTGTAGTCAGAATCAGCTGTGGTGCAGTGCTGAGAGGTAAGAGAGCATCGTGGGGAAGGGGAGTCCAAGTCTTTCTCCTCCCTTCCCTGGCTTCCTGCTCTGCACTCAGAAGTCACTTTGCTACAAGTCCTCTGGTGCCTAGACCTAGGGGGCTCTGTGGCTCTTTGATGACCAGGAAGTACTTACTGGATCTTTGACCTGGCCTGAACAGCCTCATGTAGAAAGCACTCAGGAAGGAGAAAATCCAAATTGAAAAAAGAGGTGAGGGGCTGGAGCAATAGGGCATTTGCTTTGCAGGTAGCCAAATCAGGACAGACCCTAGTTCTATTCCTGGTATACCATATAGTCTCCTGAGTCTGCCAGGAGTGATTTCTGAAAGCAGAGCCAGGAGTAACCCCTGAGCACTACCAGGTGTGGTCCAAAAAAGAAAAGGAAGGAAGGAAGGAAGGAAGGAAGGAAGGAAGGAAGGAAGGAAGGAAGGAAGGAAGGAAGGAAGGAAGGAAGGAAGGAAGGAAGGAAGGAAAGAAGGAAGGAAAGAGAAAGAAGAAAGAAAGAAGAAAGAGGGGCCGGGCGGTGGCGCTAAAGGTAAGGTGCCTGCCTTGCCTGCGCTAGCCTCGGACGGACCGCGGTTCGATCCCCCGGCGTCCCATATGGTCCCCCAAGCCAGGAGCGACTTCTGAGCGCATAGCCAGGAGTAACCCCTGAGCATTACCGGGTGTGGCCCAAAAACCAAAAAAAAAAAAAAAAAGAAAGAAGAAAGAGATAAAGGGAGAAAGGAAGGAAGAGGGCACCAGAGAGATAGCATGGAGGTAAGGCGTTTGCCTTGCATGCAGAACGATGGTGGTTCAAATCCTGGCATTCCATATGGTCCCCTGTGCCTGCCAGGGGCGGTTTTTGGGCATGGAGCCAGGAGTAACCCCTGAACGCTGCCGGGTGTGACTCAAAAAAACCACAAAAAACTAAAAAAAGAAAGAAAGAAAGAAAGAAAGAAAGAAACAAAGAAAGAAAGAAACAAACAAACAAAGAAAGAAAGAAAGAAAGAAAGAAAGAAAGAAAGAAAGAAAGAAAGAAAGAAAGAAAGAAAGAGAAAGGAAGGGAGAGGAAAGAAAGAAAGAAACAAAGAAAGAAAGAAAGAGAAAAAGAAAGGAAAGGAAGGAAGAAAGAAAGAAGGGAAGGAAGAAAGAAAGAAAGAAAGAAAGAAAGAAAGAAAGAAAGAAAGAAAGAAAGAAAGAAAGAAAGAAAGAAAGAAAGAAAGAAAGAAAGAAAGAAAGAAAGAAAGAAAGAAAGAAAGAAAGAAAGAAAGAAAGAAAGAAAGAAAGAAAGAAGAGGTGAACTTAGGGTGTCAAAAGGAGAGAGGGGAGGTTTCACAGGGCAGGGAACTCAAAAGTGGAAACCCCTCCATATCACCAGGGTTTTTTGAGTGAGTGCGGGCACCTCTCCCCATCTTTCACCTTCTGGGAAGCCTGGCAGCTGTAACCACACCCACAAACGCAGTCACCTACTTTGTACTGGGTCATCTCAATAGACTCCTTTCCCTACACCAAAGAGATATAAACCAAGCTGTGAAAAAATCCTGGGTACAGAAGTCCATGCAGCAGAGAGCTGACAATCTGAGGAGGGGAGGACTGGCCAAGACCCCACCCAGCCAAGTCACCCCCTGCTGCATCTACACCCAGAATCACTGACTTGCCTATGGTCCAGCCTCACCACCTTCTATGAGAAATTCTCTTTGGGAATACCAATCTGATTAAACGTCAAGTGTGCTGGTATTTGGGCTGTTATCACCAGGGATTTTTGGAGCATATGCTGGCACCTTTCCCTCGCATCCTCCTTCCAGGAGGCCCAGCAGCTGAGAACACACCCCTAAAAGCCGCAGTATGAATAACAGTGCTTTGAAATTTTGGACAACTTCATTTGTTTGATGCTGTCATCCCTATAGGAGGAACACACCAATTTAACAGAATGGGAAGCTAACAAGAGCTTACTAAACCTTCTGCTACTGCATTAATGACTTCATTGGAGATACAATAGTTTTCACAAATGTGCTTGCTACTGTGCTTTTTCTTTTTTAAAACTTTATTCTCGGGGCCGGGCGGTGGCGCTGAAGGTAAGGTGCCTGCCTTGCCTGCGCTAGCCTAGGACGGACCGCGGTTTGATCCCCCGGCGCCCCATATGGTCCCCCAAGAAGCCAGGAGCAACTTCTGAGCGCATAGCCAGGAGTAACCCCTGAGCGTCACAGGGTGTGGCCCAAAAACCAAAAAAAAAAAAACAAAAAAAAATTTATTCTCTTCCTCTTTATTTTTTCTTTTTATTCTTTTTTGTTTGTTTGTTTTAGGATCATACCCAGCAGTGCTCAGGGGTTACTCCTGACTATGAGCTCAGAAATCGCTCCTGGCAGGCTCGGGGAACCATATGGGATGCCGGGATTTGAACCACTGTCCTTCTGCATGCAAGGCAAACACCTTACCTCCATGCTATCTCTCCAGCCCTTATTTCTATTCTTTTTTAAAAATATTTTTTTTCATTTATCTGGAAACAAATGTATTATGGTCAACTATGTTAGCTTTGTGTTGCATTTTATTTAAATAAAGTAAAAAAAAAAGAGAATTTAATGCCCAATTAATATTTAAAAAGAAGGAAGTGGGAGCCCCTACTTTGTTGCCTCTCCCTGGCCTGAAACTGCTCCCAAGACAGACTTGGGTCATGAAAATCATCCTTTTCCAGCTCATCAGGGCCCAGTGGGGAGGGTGTCTCTGTACCCTGACTTTACTCCAAGGTATAGCTGTATTAGCTCCCAGATAGAAGAGGAAAAGTGGTAGTGTTGGAGGCAAAAGAGCTGGAAATTCCTTACAGACTTCTGCGTGTGTGAGCTTCTAGCCATGTCTATGGAGCCCACTTACCATTTGTTGGTTTTTAAGCTACCATGTAATTTTAAATTGCTCAGTGACAAAGTATGTATGCCTTACATGCATGAGATTAGGTTCCATCCCCAGCACTACAAACACATATAATGTCTTTTTATAAATGAATTTTCATTGGAATCACTGTGAGATGTGACCAGGTTGTTTATGATTGAGTTTCAGTCAAACAATGTTCAACACCTTTCACCAGTGCAAATAACTTGCCTCCAGTATCTCTAGTTTCCTTCCCGCCCTCCCCCCTACATTCTCACCTGCCTGCTTCTTTGGCAGACATTTTCTTCTCTCTCTCTCTCTCTCTCTCTCTCTCTCTCTCTCTCTCTCTCTCTCTCTCCTCTCTCTCTCTCTCTCTCTCTCTCTCTCTCTCTCTCTCTCTCTCCCTCTCTCTCTCTTCCATTTTAGGCACTGTGCTTTACAATATTATTAACAAAAGGATATCATACACATCACTTCACCTCCTTTTCAGCACCCAGTTGTTGTTCAAAATGATGATTTTCAACTCTGATTATCATAGTGGTCTCTTCTTTGCCCTAAATGCACCTCCCTCCACACCTTGCTATTTGGAATAAGCTTCCTACTATGGACTGGTCCTCCAGGGCCCTCATCTCTGTTATCTTTGGGTATTGTTCCCATACTGTGTTGTTTTCTTTTCTTTTCTTTTCTTTTCTTTTTTTTTTTGTTTTGTTTTGGTTTTTGGGTCACATCCGGCAGCGCTCAGTGGTTTCTCCTGGCTCTATGCTCAGAAATCGCCCCTGGAAGGCTCAGGGAACCATATGGGATGCCGGGATTCGAACCACCGTCCTTCTGCATGAAAGACAAATGCTTTACCTCCATGCTATCTCTCTGGTCCCTTCTACGTTGTTTTCTAATATTCCACAAATGAGTGTGATCATTTTATGTCTAGCCCTCTCCCTCTGACTCATTTCACTCAATCTAATACTCTCCATATCCATCCATGTCTAAGTAAATTTCATGACTTCATTTTTCCTAACAGCTGCATAGTATCCCATCAAACAAGTACATTTTTAAAACACACACATATATTTGTGGGTGCCTAGGACACACCTAACGGTGCTCAGGGATTATTCCTGGCTCTGTGTTTAGAGATCACTCCAAAAGACCAGGGATCATATGGAGTGTTAGAAATCAAACCTGAGTCAGGGGGCCCGAGAGATGGCATGGAGGTAAGGCATTTGCCTTGCATGCAGAAGGTCAGTGATTAGAATCCCGGCATCTCATATGGTCTCCTGAGCCTACCAGGAGTGATTTCTGAGCATAGAGCCAGGAGTGGTCCCTGAGCCTGTCGGGTGTGACCCAAAAACCAAAACAAACACTGGGTCAGTCATGTGCAAGGCAAGCCCCCTACTATTGCTCCAGTTATATATATATATATATATATATATATATACTTACTAAAAACACAGAGTAACATGAGTACACAAGTATATTATTTGTCATTTACATATATGTACACATCTGTGTACCCACAGCTAAATCTCTTCCCCCATTCCAGTGCATATCTGCTCCCAAAGTAATCACTATTCAGACTTCTTGCACTCTTTTGCCTGTTTTTTGCACTCAATATGGATGGAACTCCAGAGACAGCTGTGTTTCCTTCCTTCCTTCCTTCCTTCTTTCCTTCCTTCCTTCCTTCCTTCCTTCCTTCCTTCCTTCCTTCCTTCCTTCCTCCCTCCCTTCCTTCTTTCCTTCCTTCCTTCCTCCCTCTCTCCCTTCCTTCCTTCCTTCCTCCCTTCCTTCCTTCCTTCCTCCCTCTCTCCCTTCCTTCCTTCCTCCCTTCCTTCCTTCCTCCCTTCCTTCTTTCCTTCCTTCCTTCCTCCCTCCCTTCTTTCCTTCCTTTCTTCCTTCCTTCCTTCCTTTCATTCTCCCTCCCTCCCTTCCTCCCTTCCTTCTTTCCTCCCTCCCTCTCTCCCTTCCTTCCTTCCCTCCCTCCCTTCCTTCCTTTCTTCCATCCTCCCTGCCTTTCTTCCTTCCTTCCTTCCTTCCTTCCTTCCTTTCTTCCTTCCTTCCTTCCTTCCTTCCTTCCTCCCTCCCTCCCTCCCTTCTTTCCTTCCTTCCTTCCATTCTCCTTCCCTCCCTTCCTTCCTTCTTTACTTCCTTCCTTCTTTCCTCCCTCCCTCTCTCCCTTTCTTCCTTTCTTTCCTCCCTCCTTCCCTCCCTTCCTTCCTTCCCTTCTTCCCTTTCTTCCCTCTCTCCCTCCCTTCCTTCCTTCATTCCTTCCTTCAATTCTCCCTCTCCCTCCCTTCCTTCCTTCCTTATTTACTTCCTTCCTTCTTTCCTCCCTCCCTCTCTCCCTTCCTTCCCTTTCTCCCTCCCTCCCTTCCTTCCTTCCTTCCTTCCTTCCTTCCTTCCTTCCTTCCTTCCTTCCTTCCTTCCTTCCTTCCTTCCTTCCTTCCTTCCTTCCTTCCTTCCTTCCTTCCTCTCCTGACTATGTTCTGGACATATTCCAGCTCAGTACTTGGAGGATCATTCCTGGTGGTGCATGTGGTACCCAACCGAACCCAGGGCTCCTGCATGCAAAGTATGTGCTTCTCACATACACGCACATATCACTGAGTGATCTTTCTGGCCCATGTGGCTTTTTATATAACGACTTTGAAAGACTGAACCAGTGATTTGGCCCCAAAGGTCTCTGGAGAGGGATAAGGGATTATGAGCTGTGCCTGGACCCTCATGGTACCCCCATGGACAGAGGACAGGTTTGCTGAGACATTGACTCAGACCAGACCAGACCCAACAGTTTTTGAGTAGAGATCTGAGGCTTTGTGCCCACACCCCCATGTAATGAGCTGGAAAGTGGCAGATCAATGACTGAGTCTTTGGGGTTTGGGGTTTCTGCTTAGAAATTCCTCCTTTCCTCCCCCATCAAGCTTCTCTCTATGGTAGATTTTTCAGGGATAGAGAAACAGCCCTGAGCTTCAAGTCTCCTGCCAGGATGACTGGTGATGGGGGCTCTTGAAACCCCAGCTGTGCTGAGAGATCCTGGCACCAGAGAGAGGAGCTTGAGGGGCACCAACGTCAGCTATTTCCCTGAAGCCAGAGCAGCTGCCCAGAAGCCAGGAAATTGCCATTCTGCCAGGAGGGTACCCAAGGGAGCTGTTCGAGCCAGGGCACCAGCCACTCAGATAAGCTCAGGGCTTGAGCTCATACTCAGTGGCTTGAGAAAGTACTTTGCACTCATTCAAGCACTCCTGGATCTGGGATGGATTCTCAGGAGTGTGTCTGAAGTGTTTCTCTGACCATTCATTCAATGATTCACTCAGAAGACACCGTTTATGGTGAAATTTCAGAAGAACAAGAGACCAGTGGTGTGTTTAAATGACTCGGCAGCCCAGTGGCAGAGTGGTGGAGGGAGTGAAGGTTGAGGTTTAAGGGAGAAGCAAGAGTGAAGTGAAAAATTGGGGCCAAAGTGATAGTACAATGGTAAGATGTTTGTCTTGCATGTAGCTGGCCTGGGTTCCATCACTGGCATTGCATATGGTCTTCTGAACCCACCAGGAGTAACGTATTTTTTGTTGTATAAGATGCACCTGACCATAAGACATACATAATTTTTAGATAAAGAAAACAAGAAAAAAATATTCTAAAGCAAATGGTGCAACGTGACATTGTCAGAAGATGGCAGCTGGGAACAACTAGCCTGCAAGGCTGACGTATATTTACAATATGCCAGTCCACAGCTGGTTAAACATATTTACCTAAATTTTATTTTTACATCAGAAAATAAGAATACATTTTTTTTAAATACTCAGACTTCAGCTTCAGGCAGCATTCACTCCATAAAATACACAGATATTTCCCCCCATCTTTTGGGGGAAGGGGAATAGTGCATCTTATGGTACGAAAAAATATGGTAATTTTTGAGCACAGAACCTGGAGTAATTTCTAAGCACCACCAGATGTGGCCCCAAAACAAGACAAAAAATTTTAAAAAGTGAAATAAAATTACTATGAAGGTTTGCGTTCCAGCCTTGCACCTGCCTGTGATGCTTCTGAGGAGAGACTTTGAACCTTTATGAGTGGTTCGGTGGGAATTTAATGAGATACCATCTCCATGTATTCTCTGCCTTCTAGTGTTGTTGGTAATTCCATGTCTGACTGCAGAGGCCTCACCAGCCAGCTGATGCTATTTGGGTCCAGCCTTTCATGAAAAATTACAATCTCGCTCAGATCTCGAGTGCCCTGGAATCTTATCCTGTGTGCACCTGAGTTTTCTAGCCACTGTTGAAAAAAAAAAAACAACACTCCCCCATCTCGTCTTCTCCCCTCTAGTCTTCTGTCTGCTGCATCTACTGCCCAGGTCTTTCCATCAAAGACTCTCAGAGACAAGTGGACCTGAGTTGGTGTGTTAGCGGATCAGAGCAGATTCTGTGTCTGTGTTTATTTGGTCTTCATTGGTCTTTTTTGGACCACGCCTGTGATGCTCAGGGGCTACTTATGCTCTGTGCTCAGGGATTTCTCCAGGGAGTGTTTAGGGACCAGGAGATGCTCAGGTTCAACCCAAGCCTTCTTCATGCAAAACTGTGCCCAGCCATCTTCCATATCTGTTCTGCCCACACTCAGCCCTCTCCTGGCCTGCCCTGCCCCTGTCTGTCTTTTCCAGTCCACCAGGAAGCAGTTTCCTGCAAATGGGGCATGTTTGGGAAGGTCTGCATTGGGGGCTGTAATAGAAATAGTGTGCAATGACAGGAATGCCTTTCTTGTAGCTCTAGTCTGGCAAGCTCAAGACTGAGGTAATGGACAGAGGTAGGGTGCCTGGTAAGGGTCCCTGGCTGATTCTTTTTTTTTTAATTATCTTTATTTAAACACCATGATTACAAATATGATTGTAGTTGTATGATTACAGTCATGTAAAGAACACCCCTCTTCACCAGTGCAAGATTCCCACCACCAATTTTCCTCCTCCCCACCCCACCCACACCTGTACTCGAGACAGGCTTTCTATTTCCCTCATTCATTCACATTGTTATGATAGTTTTTAGTGTAGTTATTTCTCTAACTGCACTCATCACTCCATGTGGTGAGCTTCATGTCATGAGCAGCATCTACATAGGTAAATAGGGGGAAATAATGGTTGGGACTGAGGCAATACAATATTAGAAATGAGCTTTGTAGGGCAGTATCAAGGTCACAAAACAAGATTGATATTATGTATATATAAACTATATTCATATAATACTATCAATATATATTGTACGCTTGGGGGCACTATACCCCGTGTGGTTTTTGAAATGGAGACCAAGGAGAAAAAAATTTCCAGTGACTGTCCCAACATAAACCAGTGCTTCAACAGCCCACCCTCCTCCCAAAGCGCATTCCCATTAGTGTAGGGAGAGGTAGGGGGAAAGTCTGATGACCCCTATAGAGTCCACCTGGACTAGTGTCCAGGGAAGGCCTGGAGTCCAGGGGAGAAAGAGGAGGATGGCTGGGGGCCTGCCAAGCCTCCCAGCACCCCCCAGCTAGGGAGAAGTCCTCCAGCATGGGGCCTCCCCAAACCCCATACCTGGCAAGAGCTGGCCTCCAGAATCAAAGGGGAAACCAGAAGCCAGAAATCTGCCCATCCTCCCTCCCATGCACCTCCCCCCTGAAGTACGGAGGGAGAGGGGAAGCCCAAGGACCCCTAAGAGTCCACCTGAACCCACGTCTGGCCATCAGGGCCGGCACCCAGGGAAGGCCTGGAGTCCAGGGGAGAAAGTGGGGATGGCTGAGGGCCTGCCAAGCCTCCCAGCATTCCCCAGGCTAGAAAGAAGGTCTCCAGCATGGGGCCTCCTCAAACCCCATACCTGGCAAGAGCTGACCTCCAGAATCAAAGAAGAAACCAGGAGCCAGATATCTGCCCTCCCTCCTCCCCATGCACCTCCCCCCTGGAGTACAGAGGGAGGGGGAAGCCTGAGGACTCCTAAGAGTCCACCTGAACCCACTTCTGGCCATCTGGGCTGGCACCCAGTGAAGGCCTGGAGTCCAGGGGAAAAGAGGGGGATGGCTGGAGGCCTGCCAAGCCTCCCAGCACTCCCCAGGCTAGGGAGAAGGTCTCTGGCATGGGGCCTCCCCAAACCTCATACCTGGCAAGAGCTGGCCTCCAGAATCAAAGGGAAAACCTGTCCTCCTTCCCATGCACCTCCCCCCGGAGTACGGAGGGTGGGGGGAAGCCTGAGGACCCCTAGGAGTCCACCTGGATCCACTTCTGGCCATCTGGGCCAGCACCCAGGGAAGGAATAGAGTCCAGGGGAGAAAGAGGGGCACACTGGCTGATTCTTAAGCACTCCTGCCTCACTGGCACTGGGGGAGGAAGCTCCTGGCTGCCTCTTTGATTAATTGACTTCAAATTGCTCTTCTTTGCTTGTTGGTGCCACTCCCAAGGATGCTTGGCCCAGTGGTGCAGGTCCAGAAGTAAGGTGCAGGTGGGTTCAGGGGAAACACAAAATTACAACTAGCAGTGCTTGAGGACAACGTGGTTAATTTGGGGTTCTACACACAGCTGGCTGATGTTCTGCCATTTGAGCTGTTTGTTCTCTCTAAGCCTTTTGAATGTGGGGTTTGGGAGTTGGGGACATATCTGACAGTGCTCAGGAGCTATTCTTGGTTCTATTGTCAGGAATAACCCCTATTAGTGCTGAGCAACCAACCATATGTGGTATAGGGCAGTGGTCAGCAACCTGTGGCTCGCGCACCACATGTGGCTCTTTACACTTTTAATTTGGCTCTTCTGTGTGCCGAGCGGCCTCTCCAGGAGTCAGGACTCTGCTCCTAGCCTCTGTCAGTGCGCACCCTGTGTGGCTCTCAAAATAAATTTCAATTGTGGTGTTGGTGAGATTTGGCTCAGTTGAAAAAAAAGGTTGCAGACCACTGGTATAGGGGATTTGAACTGTTGAGTCAGGATCTCGGTCCCTACAGTTATATGCAAGGCATGTACTATTTCTCCAGAACCTGGGTCTCCTTTTTTTGTTCGGTTTGTTTTGGGGTCATAATCAGCAATGCTCAGGACTTACTAGTGACTCTGAACTCAGAAATTACTCCTGGTTGTGATCAGGCCACAATATAGGATGCTAGGGATCCAAACCAGGTCAGGTAATTGCAAGGCAAGTGCCCTCCCACTGTATTCTAACCCCAGACCCTGAAATCTCCTTTTAAAGGCACTAACTCCATTGGTGAGAGCTCCACCCTCAGGATTTTTTCACCTCATGAAGGTGGCTTCCAAAGTCTTCATGCTACAGTTAGAACATGATATGAATTTGGTGTGTATATATGTGTGATGGGCCTAGAACCTAAGAGGAATTTGGTGTTTGGGGTGACCTGGAGTTCCTGATATCCTGGTATTCCTCAGGGTAGTTTAGAATGTGGGAGCCTAGGGCAAAGGTAGAGAATGGGGCCCATGCCTACCACCCCAGGCTTCTCCCATCAGAAATCAATGGCAGGCTGGGTGTCTGTTGATCAGGCTGCCTGTGCATGTCTATGGCTTATATGAAAACACAGAGGAGTTGGAACTAAAGCTGGACACTACAGCCACCAGACAGTCATCCAGAATTAAATGCTCGTTTGTCATCAAGTACACAGTTTAAACTCAACATAGCAGCTCCAGGATAAAGAGAAGCAGGATTTCACCATTAAGGGACCTGTCCATCGAGAAAGTGAGAGGACCAGGATGCAAACGCAGGCACCTATGTGAGTTGGCTCTGCCCAGCTCTGTCTTCCATCCTCCCTCAGGCCCAGCAGTGCCCCAAGTTCACAACTCTGCTTGGAACTAGAAAGTGGAGAAACTGGGGCTTCCACTACAAGGCCAACATATAAAACCCACACAAGTACCCAATCTGAAAGAGGAACAAATAAAAAGATACGATTTGAAAATGATCGACATAAGCAATTAACAAAGGTTGTAAAACCCCTCTGTAGGAAATATAAAATATTATTGAAGGATGCACAGACACAGAGAAAGCATAAATGAAGTTATTTACCAACGTTCATGGAAAGGAAGACTTAATAATCATAAATACTTAAATTTCCCCCAGTCAATACATAAATTTATACAACTTCAATTAAAATTCCAATAGATTTCTCATTAAACTGGCTTAATGGATTCTAAAATCCACGTCGAGAAGGAAAATTGCACAAGGAGCTAAGAGTAATCAGAGACAGAACAAGGAAGGGGTCTCACCCTGACAAATCCTGATTTACTATAAAGTTCTGATACTGAATACATTCTGGCTCTTGGCATAGGGATTGACAAATCACAGAAGAAGAAGAAGAAAAAAAAAGAACCCAGAAATAGACTCAAGTTATCTGGGCCTATAATGTATAATCAAAAGGCATCAATTATGGGAAGAAAAGAATTGAGTGTAAAAAGGGGGGTTTGGAGAGGTTTCCTGTATTAAAAAAAATTGGGCTTATCCCTTCCTATACACAAAACTAAATTGCAGATGGGGGCAGAGTGATAGCACAGAGGGTAGGGCATTTGCCTTGCATGCTGCCAACCTGTTTGATCCCAGAAATTTATATGGTCCCCGAGCCTGAGTCAAGAGTAATTTCTGAGTGCAGAGCCAGGAGTAACCTGAGTAACCCCTGAGTGCCACCGGGTGTGCCACCCCCAAAAGAATTAAACTGTAAGAGCCAGAGAGATAGTATAGTGGAGAGGGCACTTTCCTTGCACAAGACAGAGACTGGTTCAATCTCTGCCACCCCATGTGGTACCCTGAACACTGCATAGATTATATAGCATAACTGCATATGACCCCCCGAAAAGTAAAAAGAACTTCCATAAATCAATAAGGAAAAGATAATTCCATATAAAAGTGAAGGTGTTTGTAGGGAGGATAGGAACAACCAGTAGAAAAGAAACCAGGAGTGGTGACTAAACACAGGAAAAGGTGCTTAATCTCTCTACTTAACAAAGAAATTAAACCAAAAGACATTTTATTTCACACCCGTCAGATTGGCCACAATTGGATAATTTGACATTATTATTTGTTGGTGAGGGTGGGGGAGAGGTGAATTCTCAAAGACCATATTTGTATGGAAAACTAATGCCAGAACCAGCAGTTCTGCTGAGAATGAATGTTACCAAAGTCCTTGGATATTGTCATGGAAGCCTTGTGGACTTTGAGCTTGGGAAATAAACCTCTTGCTCATCAGTAGAATCATTAAATAACTTGGTGCTACCTACTTATAAGGAAAATACATAAAATCCCATGCTACAACCAAAGTGACCTTGACTACAAATATCAATCTTGGACAGAAATAAAAATATATTATTTAGGGTGACCAGAGAGATAGTACAATGGGTAGGGATTTTTCTTTACATGTAGTTGAGCCAGGTTTGATCCCCAACATTACCCTGGGCCTATCAGAAACAACTCCTGAGTGCAGAGTCAAGAGTAAACCAGGTGTGGGGCCCGGAGAGATAGCACAGCAGCGTTTGCCTTGCAAGCAGCCGATCCAGGACCAAAGGTGGTTGGTTCGAATCCTGGTGTCCAATATGGTCCCCCGTGCCTGCCAGGAGCTGTTTCTGAGCAGACAGCCAGGAGTAACCCCTGAGCACAGCAGGGTGTGGCCCAAAAACAAAAACAAACAAACAAACAAAAAATATATATATATATAAATATAAGAGTAAACCAGGTGTACTTTTCTACACAATATATAGATTTGTTAATTAATCTATTATATATTAATGTATTGATATAATTAAATCTTAATTATATATTCATTAATATATTATATATAAAATTTATATTTATATATATAATTTAGGAGAGAGGGAGAGGGTGGGGCTATACCAGACAGTGATCAGGGACTATTTATAGCTCTGTGCTCAGGAGTAAGCCCAGGAGTGAGCCCTGGTGATATTTGGGGGAATATAAGTGATGTTGAGATTCCAAACAGGATTGTCTCCATGCGAGGCTTACCAATTTTTCACTCTATAAGACGCACCTGACCATAACATGCGCATAGTTTATAGATGCTCTCCTCCCCTACACTCAGGCTTTAGCTCCAGGCAGCATTCACGCCATAAGACACATGTTTGGAAGAAAAAAGTACATTTTTTTTTGTTTTTGTTTTTTTTTGGACCACACCCTGCTGCTGTGCTCAGGGGTTACTCCTGGCTGTCTGCTCAGAAATAGCTCCTGGCAGGCACGGGGGACCATATGGGACACCGGGATTCGAACCAACCACCTTTGGTCCTGGATCGGCTGCTTGCAAGGCAAACGCCGCTGTGCTATCTCTCCGGGCCCGAAAAAAGTACATTTTATGGTATAAAAAATATGGCACTTCCTTCATTATTTCTCTGGTCCCTGCAGTTTCAATTTAAGTTTTTGATTTTTGGGCCACAACCAACAATACTCAGAGGTTACTCCTTTGCTCTGAACTCAGGAATAACTCATGGTGGGGTACTGGGGATTCACATGGGATGCCAGGGATTAAATCCAGGCTGGCCACATGACAGATAAGGACCTTCCTTGCTGGATTATCTCTCTCTGCTCCCCTAGTTTTGAGATTTTTTTTGTTTGTTTTTTGTTTTTTGTTTTTTGAGCCACACCCGGCGTTGCTTAGGGGTTACTCCTGACTGTCTGCTCAGAAATAGCTCCTGGCAGGCCCGGGGGACCATATGGGACACCGGGATTCGAACCAACCACCTTAGGTCCTGGATGGGCTGCTTGCAAGGCAAACACCGCTGTGCTATCTCTCCGGGCCCTAGTTTTGAGTTTTAAAAGTGTTATGAGCTGAGTTGTGTACTATCTGTCCCCATATAACTAAAATGATATGTACAAGAACTTATGAAATTGGCCTTATATTTGGAAACAAGGTTTTTACCATTGTCATTAATTTGGGAGTTATGTCTGCAGGTGAGGTCACATGCTGTTTCACCCCTACAGCCTAGCACTTAACTTAATCTCCAGGTCAGACTCAGTTACACTGCTCTTTAGAGGCCATGTGTGTGTGTGTGTGTGTGTGTGTGTGTGTGTGTGTGTGTGTGTGTGTGTGTGTTGCTCCAGGTCCACATTGGGCCTGGTATCCAATATCAGATCTTCCAACAATGTTTTTTTTTGTTTGTTTGTATTTTTGTTTTTGGGCCACACCTAGTGACGCTCAGGGGTTACTCCTGGCTATGTGCTCAGAAATCGCTCCTGGCTTGGAGGACCATATGGGACACCGGGGGGATCGAACTGCGGTCCATCCTAGGCTAGCGCAGGCAGGGCAGGCACCTTACCTCTAGCGCCACCACACCGACCCCACCAACAATCTTCTTCATCAAGCTCAGTCTTACTCTCATATCAGTAAAATGGGCACAACAACCAACTAGAAACTTCTCAGCTACTCAATAAGCTTAGCTACTGGATTGGGGAAGAAAAGGTTGATAATATTAAAAATGGGTTCATGTAGGACCAGGGAAATAGCTCATTGGGCCAGAGAGCATGGATTATATGCAAGAGATTCAGGTTTAATCCCCAACATCACATATAGTCTTTTGAGCAACACTGGAAGTGGATTCTGAACACCTCTGACTGTGGCCCAAATATCAAAAGAAATGGGACTAGAGCTTTAATATGGTGTGTAGAGCACTTATTTTTCATGACACTGGTCTGAGTTCAATTTCTGGCACCTCAATGATCCCCTGAACCATTCCAAGAGTGAACCCTGAGCAGAGTCAGGAGTAAGCTATGAGCACTGCTAGACGTGACCCAAAATAAAATAAAGTGGGTTTTTTGTTGTTGTTGTTGTTGTTGTTGGTTTTTGGGCTACACCCGATGGAGCTCAGGGGTTACTCACAGATCAGGTTTTAACATAAAGCAACCACCACCGGGCTGGAGCCAAGTTTTCAATCCAAGTCCTTTTTTTCATTTGTTTCGTTTTGGGGTCACACCCAGCAGCTCTCAGAGATCACTCCTGGCTCTGTGCTCAGAAATCGCTTCTGGCAGGGGGACCATATGGGATGCCAGGATTCAAATCACCATTCATCCTGGATTGGCTAAGTGCAAGGCAAACGCCCTACCGGTGTGCTATCTTTCAGGCCCTGAAGTCCTTTGTTTTATTGCTTTTATTATTACTACTTTATTATTATTTGTTATTATTACTATTGCAAGGAATTTTTGTGATTTCAGTTTGGAATTCAACATCGTCCTTATCCCCCCCCCCCACTTCAGTCTCACCTCAGTCAACAGATATATTCTGAGCATTTCAGTCTCTCCAGAGCATTTTTTATCTTGCAATTCTGAAACTCTATGCCTATCAACCAAACTCCCAATCCCTTGTCCCCCTGTTCTCTGTTCGGTATCTAAGAATTTGACCCACTAGTACCCCCAAGTGAACGGAATCACACGGCATTTGTCTTTCTGTGTCTGACATCTTTCAGTGTCAAGTTTTAGGTTCATCTGTCTTGTCCAAGTATCCTATGATCTTTTCTAAGGCTGACAGAGCTGGGCGTGCCCAATTGGTGTGAGAGTTTCAGGTGTAACAGACGAGAAGAGGCCTAGGCATTCTGGGGGACAAGGAGGGTGGTGGAGTGCCATTGCATATCTAAGACATTAATATTAGTACCATTGTGAATCATGGCACCTCAGTAAATTCAAAACAAAAAGAATGTGGACTTTGAAACCAAATAGATAAGTCTGCCTCTATGTGTGTCTCCATTACTTGTGTGAATAAAAAGCATCTTTTGTCTCCCAAAATTCCAGTCGCCTCCTCTATAAAGTGGAGGAAGTGAATCTATGCATTGGATCTCAGGCATGAATCTTTTTCTTTCTTTCTTTCTTTCTTTCGTTCATTCTCTTTCTTTCTTCTCTTTCTTTCTTGTTTTCTTTTTCTTTCTTTCATTCTTTCTTTCTTTTTTCTTTCATTCATTCTTTCTTTCTTCTTTCTTTCTTTCTTTTTCCTTCTTTCTTTCTTTCTTTCTTTCTTTCTTTCTTTCTTTTTGCTTTTTTATTTTGGGCTTGTGATTATTATTTGGTTGTTGTCTGGTATTGCGGTGGTGTTTTTTGTTTGTTTTTTTGTCATTGTAGTTTTTAATGTCTTTATACAATTTGATTACAAGTGTGATTGTAGTTCGATTTCAGTCATATAAAGAGCACTCCCCTTTCACCGGTGCAACATTCCCATCACCAATGCTCCAAATCTCCCACCTCCATACCCCCCAACCTGTATTTGAGACAGGCTTTCTACTTCCCTCATTCACTCACATTGTTATGTTAGTTGTCACTGTAGTTATTTCTTTTTTTTTTTTTTTTTTTGGTTTTTGGGCCACACCCTGTGACGCTCAGGGGTTACTCCTGGCTATGCGCTCAGAAGTTGCTCCTGGCTTCTTGGGGGACCATATGGGACGCTGGGGGATCGAACCGCGGTCCGTCCTAGGCTAGCGCAGGCAAGGCAGGCACCTTACCTCCAGCGCCACCGCCCGGCCCCTTCACTGTAGTTATTTCTATAGCTGCACTCACCACTCTTTGTGGTGAGCTTCCTATTGAGAGCTGGACCTTTCAGCCCTCATCTCTATTGTCTCTGAGAATTATTAAAAAAATGTCTTTTATTTTTCTTAAAACTCATAGATGAGTGATACTATTCTATGTCTATCTCTCTCTCTCTGATTGACTTATTTCACTCAGCATAATAGATTCCATGTATATTCATGCATAGGAAAATTTTATGACTGCATCTCTCCTGACGACTGCATAATATTCCATTGTGTATATACCACAGTTTCTTTAGCCATTCATCTTTTGAAGAGCATCTTGGTTGTTTCCAGTCTGGCTATTGTAAATAGTGCTACAATGAATATTGGTGAGGAATGAATTTTTGAATTGTATTTTTGTGTTCCTAGGGTATACTCCTAGGAGTGGTATAGCTGGATCATATGGGAGTTTAATTTCCAGTTTTTGAGGAATTTCCATATGGTTTTCCATAAAGGTTGGACTGGACAGCACTTCCACCAGCAGTGAATAAGAGTTTCTTTTTCTCCACATCCCCGCCAGCACTGCTTGTTCTCATTCTTTGTGATGTGCGCCAATCTCTGTGGATTGAGATGGTACCTAATAGTTATTTTGATTCACATCTCCCTGATGATTAGTGATGTGGAGCATTTTTTCATGTGTCTTTTGACCATTTGTATTTCTTCTTTGATGAAGTGTCTGTTTATTTCTTCTCCCCATTTTTGGATGGGATTAGATGTTGAATCTTTATTTCTTGATCCTTTCTACTCTCTTTGTGTATGTCAGAGATCATATCTGGCGATGCTTGGGGGGCTACTCCTGATGGTATTGTGCTGGTGATGAGAATTGGGGTTCATGCATGCTAACAGGGCATACCAGCCCTTTGAGTCATCTCCTGGTAAGGACAATAGTGGGTGTCAGGGAGCAAATCTGGGTCAGCTATGTGCAAGGCAGATGTCCTATTCCAGTCCTGAGAATACTTGTACATGTATTTTATCTCTTCATTTTATTTTATTTTTTTTTTGGTTTTTGGGCCACACCCTGCTGTGCTCAGGGGTTACTCCTGGCTGTATGCTCAGAAATGGCTCCTGGCAGGCACGGGGGACCATATGGGACACCGGGATTCGAACTAACCACCTTAGGTCTTGGATCGGCTGCTTGCAAGGCAAACATGCTGTGCTATCTCTCCGGGTCCATCTCTTCAATTTTTAATACAGCCTTCAGTTTTCTCTCAATTTTTCCTATCACCATAAAATTTACATCAAAAGAGGCAAAAGGAAAGATTTCTGTTGCTATCACATCCAAGGGTGTTGCCAATACTATGGCTTTTATATTATATTGTTTTTATTAGTAGTTAGGCAAAATGAGTTTACAAGAGTGTAAACAATCCATACCCACTATCAAAGTATGCTATGCCTTCAATGTGCTACTGTAGTAAGTATATTGTTTTCAGTAGGTTAAAACTAATACTTTAAAAAATTTTTATTTAGTTGACATAGTTCATCATAATACATTTGTTTCCAGATAAATGGAAACAAAGTTATTGAAAGAAAAAATAGAAAGAAAAATAAAAAGGAAAAGAAGAAAGTTAAAAAAAGAATGAAAAAAATACAGTAGGGGCTGGAGAGATAGCATAGTGGTAAGGCATTTGCCTTGCATGCAACTGACCCAGAAGGGACCTGGTTCGATTCCTGTCATCCCACATGATCCCCCAACTTGCCAGGGACGATTTCTGAGTGCAGAGCCAGGAGTGGCCCCTGAGTGCTGCTGGATGTGGCCCAAGAACCAACCAACCAACCAACCAACCAACCAATCAATCAATAAATAAAGTTTAAAAAAAAGAAAAAAATACAGCAGCAAGCACCTATGTAAAAATTATTGTATCTCCAATGAAGTCATTAATACAGTAGCAGAAGGTTTAGTAAGCTCTTGCTGTTAGCTGTCCATTCTGTTAAATTAGTGTGTTTCTATAGGGATGACAACATTAAACAAATGAAGTTGTCCAGAGATTCAAAACACTATTACGGATACTATGACTTTTAGGATGGAGGAAGCAGGCATGGCTTCAGCAAGAGGTGAGTTTGGCCCACCCTCTCTCCTCCTGAGTTGGCCATCTTTCTGCTATATGGACCAGTATACCCATGACCTTTCATGGCTCAGTTTACATTTTTGGAGCCCACACTTGCTCTAAAAAGCTCTGGAGATACCAGCCTTAAAACTAGCATCCCTGATGTTTGATCAGATTGGTGTCCTAGAAGGGTTGGTTCATGATGATGCAGGTCGTTAGGGAAATGGCAATTGTGGAAATGGAGTCAGCAGGTGAGGCTTTGGTGGGGAGAGCAAAACTATGACTTTTGAAGAGTCCAAAGATTATCTGAGAGATAATATCTATGAGATGGTTTTCTATTATAAAGATGCCAACAATAGTAATACTCTAAAACCCATTATATACAATTCTGTCTAATGACTTGTTATTATTATTAAAAATAAAGCTCAAAAAAATAAAGCTCTCACCAGAGCAATAGTACAGCAGGTAGGGAGCTTGCCTTTCACATGGTAAACCCATGTCCAATTCCTGGTTCTATCCCATGTTTGATCCCATATGATCCCCTAAACACTGTCAGAAATAATATTGAGTACAGATCCAAGAATAACTCTGAGCGCTGCCTGGTATGGCCCAAAATCCAAACAAAAAATTAAATTAAAAATTGAATTCAGGGGCTTGAGTGATGGCACAGCTGTAGGGCATTTGCCTTGCATGCAGCTGACCTAAGACGAACCACGGTTCAATCCCCTGGGACCCCACATGGTGCCCCAAGCTAGGAGCAATTTCTGAGCACATAGCCAAGAGTAACCCCTGAGCATCACCGGGTGTGGCCCAACCCCCCCCAAAATTGAATTCAATATCTTTTTTATCTTTTCTTCACTCTCACCTTTTTCTCAGGCAACTTTAGCTTTGTTGTCCAATTGGTTTATTTTTATTTGTTCTTCAATTTTGGGGAGGTTTGAATACTTTGTGATGCTCAGGGCTTATTCCTGGCTCTGCACTGTGGGGTCATTGCTGGAGGGCTCAGGGGACCATTATGGGAAGCTGAGGACCAAATGTGGGTCAGCCACCTACAATTTTTATTTTGTTTTGTTTTTGGGCCACACCTGGTGGCACTCAGGGTTTACTCCTGGCTCTGTGCTATAAAATTATTCCTGGAAGGATTTGAGAACTCTATGGGATGCTGAGGATCAAACCTGGAACAACTGTGTGCAAGGCAAATATTCTACCCACTGTGCTATCATTATGTCCTCCCACCTGCAACTCCTAACCCCTGACACCTACACTACCTGGGTCAGACACAGGAATGCTTAACCTTAACCCCTGAACTATCTTGGTTCCATGTTTACTATTCTTTTTCCTTTATAATGGATGTTACCAAGACCAGACAGTCATATGTCCATTTGGTGGAAATGAAAAATGATCAGACTTGAACACAAAATCCAAAGTCAATGACAACAGAAATAATACCCAATATACATCAAGCTGTACATGGGGGTAACAACTGCACTAGTATTATGGCGGGGGTAGAGGAAGGGGAAGAGGAATGCATGCTGGGAACAGGAGTGGAGGGAGGACAATACTGGTGG
Organism: Suncus etruscus; assembly: GCF_024139225.1. Classification (NCBI taxonomy): domain Eukaryota; kingdom Metazoa; phylum Chordata; class Mammalia; order Eulipotyphla; family Soricidae; genus Suncus; species Suncus etruscus. The sequence goes on from NC_064852.1 coordinate 12,375,947, forward strand.
TGGGAATGCCCCTCATTCATTAGTACTATGTGCCTTAAATATTACTATGAAAGATTTGTAATTCACTTTGCCCACAATAAAAAAAAGTACACAAGAACACCCAACATTGGTCCTTTTCCTTCACACAATCCTCTTGAGTTCCTTATATTTTGCTGCAAGTAGAAAAAAATGACTTATTTTCAAAAATAACTGAATAGTATTCCATTATATATCCCATTATATAAGTATGCATGTGTATGTATATATGTATACACACAACATCTTTCTTACCTTATCTATCAATACACACACTTCAGTGGCTTCTATATTTAAGCTATTATAAATACCACAGCAATAAACATTGTGTGGTTGAACCTTTCTGTGTTCAATTTTTTTATATTCTTCAAGTAGACACTCAGAAGTAAAAATGATGGATTTCTTTTGTATTCTCTCTTCCTCCAACTTTGTGCTTGGGTCCTTTATCTTTATATTTTAGTTAACATTTGTTCCATTTAATAGAAGTCACAGGTCTGAGGTGATATCTCATTGTCATTTTGATTCGCATTTTCCTAATAATCAGTGATGATGAGGGTCTTTTCATATTTCTGTCTGACAACTGTATTCAAATTTTTTGGTCCATCTTTGATTGAATTAATTAGCTATTAATGATTTGTATATTGTTGTATAATTTAGATATGAACTATTGGATATTGTTTAATGTGCAAATATCTTCTCCCACTTAGTAGATGGCCTTTTATTTTGTCTGCATTTTCTTTTTTCTTTTTTTTTTTTTTTTGGTTTTGGTTTTTGGGCCACACCCTTTTGATGCTCAGGGGTTACTCATGGCTATGCGCTCAGAAATCGCCCCTGACTTGGGGGGACCATATGGGATGCCAGGGAATTGAACCGCAGTCCATCCTACGCTAGCGCTTGCAAGGCCTTACCTCTAGTGCCACCTTCCCGGCCCCTGTCTGCATTTTCTTTTGTCACCAAAAAGCTTTTCAATTTAAGGTAGAACCACTCATATACCTTTACTTTTTTCTCCCCCATTTAAATATTTGTGAAACATCAGAAAAGGGCGTTTTTGTTTGTTTGTTTTGGGGCCACACATGGTGGCATTCAAGGGTTACTCCTAGCTCTGCTCTCAAAATTCACTCCTGGAAGGCTCAGGGGATCATATGGGATTTCGGGGATCGAATCAGGGTCAGTCCCGGGAAGGCTGCATTCAAAGCCAACACCCTACTGCTATGCTATCGCTCCAGCCCCAGAAAAGGGCTTTTTGTCTGAGTTCATTTCATATTCTGCTTTATTTTTAAGTCTCATTATTGCTCACATTTTTCAACTACCTCATTTTCTACTTCCCTTTCCTTTGCAGACATTTCTTAAAAGAATTGGATGACATCCAAGTTCTTCAAATGTTATGATAAATCAGATTGCTTTCCCAACATCCAAGATAATCCATCTCAATGAAAGTAAAGACATTTTTTCTGGAGATTCAGGGAGAGATAGAAGATTACTTGAGAGCCTTGGGTTTACAAGAAACAAATAGCTTTTCATACCTGTGAGGCTCAAGACTGGGTAGAAAAGAGTGGAGTTGTCAGAGAGCAGAGTGGGGAATCTAGAAAGGGTTAAGATCTTAAAGACACACTAAACTGAATTTTTAAAATAATACTTTTTATTTAATAAAAAGACCTGTGATTTAAAAAGTATTGATAGTGGGTGTTAGGCACATGATATCTCTTTTTGATATCTTTTATTTTATTTTATTTAAACACCTTGATCACAAATATGATTGTAGTTGGGTTTCAGTCATGTAAAAAACAGCCCTCCCTTCACCAGTGCAATGTTTCCATCACCAATGTCCCAAATCTTCCCTCCTCTTCACCTCCCCTCGGCCTGTATTTGAGACAGGCTTTCTACTTCCCTCATTCATTCACATTGTTAGGATAGTTGTCAGTGTAGTTATTTCTCTAACTGTACTCACCACTCTCTGTGGTGAGCTTCATATTGTGAGCTGGACCTTCCAGCCCTCCTCTCTTTTGTCTCTCAGAATTATTGCAAAAATGTCTTTTATTTTTCTTAAAACCCAGAGATGAGTGAGACTATTCTGCATCTATCTCTCTCCCTCTGACTTATTTCACTCAGCATAATAGGTACCATATACATTCATGTATAGGAAAATTTCATGACTTCATCTCTCCTGACATCCGCATAATATTCCATTGGCACATGATATTTCAACATTGATCTTACTACCACGTCAACTCCCTCCATCAATGTTACTGAACTCCATCATCCATTTCCCAGCCTGTTATCTTTGCAAGCACATAAAGTTTAGTGGTTGCAGCTTAGACTTCATGTTTTCAGTGGTTTTGAGCCTGTACTTGGATATATACTTTTCCTACATCGCTAATATAACCAAAGCCCTAACACTTGTTCCCCATTGCTTCCCTTTCTCATCTTCTTCCTTCTCACCTTGCTATTTTTCCTTCTTTGCCCTTCTCCTTAAGCTCTGTGGTCAAGGGTGATCTAGGCTTTTTCCCTTTACTACATTACCTTCCCCCAGACAGCTATTCCATATACCACAGTGAGCTATCCTGTACCTGTCTTTCTTCTGCTGGCTTACTTCACTCAACATGATATGCCCTACAGTGCAATTGCTGAATCATATGGTCACTCAATTCTAAATTTACTGAAGACTCTCCATACTGTTTTCCACAGGGGTTGAACCAGACAATAAATTTCTACCAGCAGTGAATATAAGTTTCTTTTTCACCACATCGCAGACAGTGCAGATTGTGACTAATATTTTTGATATGTGCCATTCTAGTTGGTGTAAGATGATATCATTATGCCCTTGATTTGTATTTCCCTAATAATATGTGATGCTGAGCATTTTTTCATGTGGCATTTGGCCATTCATTTGTCTTCTTCTGAGAAGTCTCTATTTTCTCCCCATTTTTGATAGAATATTTAAAACATTTTGTTGATCTGTGTGAGTACTTTATATACCCTGGATTTTTATCTGATGTGTTGAATGTGGGTATTTTTCCTGCCCAGTTTATTGTCTTTTAGTTTTTTTGCCATGCAAAATCTTTAATTTGATGTAGTCTCATTTTATTTCTGATTTTATTCTCAGTTTATTTCTGATTTTGTTGCCTTTGCCAGTGCTATCAGATATTAAAGGTGACTTTGAGGTCCAAATCTTGATGCATTCTTTCTATATTTTATATATTTTCTATATTTTTTATATTTTATAGTTCCTGTCATACTTCAAGATCTCTGAATTAACTACTTTGAATTAACTTTTGTGTAAGGTGTGAGAGTTATGTCCAGCTTTAGTTTCTTACACATAGTTACTCAATTTTCCCAGAAACATTTATTGAAGAGGCTATCTTTACTCCATTTCATGGTCTCAGCTCGTTTATCAAAAATTAATTGTTCGGGGGATGGAGTGATAGCATAGGAGATAAGGCATTTGCCTTGCATGCAGCCAATTTGGGTTCCATCCTGGCATCCCATTTGGCCCCCTGAGCCTTCCAGGAGTGATTCCTAATGCAGAGCTAGGAATAGTGCGTAAGTGCCACTGAATATGGCCCAAAAACAAACAGAAAAAAATTGTCCACAGCAGGTAGGGCATTTGCCTTCCACATGACCAACTTGTCTTCGATCCTCAGCATTCCATATGGAAACTGCTAAGAGTGATTTCTGAGTGCAGAGCCAGGAGTAATGCTTGAGCACTGCTGGGTGTAGCACATAAACAAAAAATTAATTGTCCGTATCTATGTAAGGTTTTATCATTGGGCATTCAATTCTGACCTATTGATAAGAGAAACTACGTTTAGTCCAGTACCATGTAGTTTTGATTATTGTAGCTTTAGAATGCAATTCTAAATTAGGTAATAAGATCCCTCCTGTTTATTAATGTTTCAGTATGGCTTTGGCTATTTGTGGTCTCTTCTATATAAGCTTTTCATCAACTTTTCTAGGTTCTTAGAGAATGTAGTCTAAATTTGGATGATGATTGAATTGAATCTATATAATAGCTTAAGCAGAATAGTTATTTTTAACAATATTGATCCTTTCAATCCATGAACATGGAATACTTCTACATTTTCTAGATCTATCTCTTATACTTTATAAGTTATCATCATATAGATCTCCCATGTATTTTGTTACTTTGATTCCTAGATACTTTTGAAATAATTTTAACTAGTATAGACTCCTTGAGCTCTTTCTCTTTTGATACATTCTTTATATATAAGAATGTGACTGATTTTCTTTTTTTGTTTGTTTTTTGTTTTTTTTTGTTTTTTTGTTTTTGGGTCACATCTGGCAGTGCTCAGGGGTTACTCCTGGCTCTGTGCTCAGAAATCGCTCCTGGCAGGCTCAGGGGACCATCTGGGATGCTGGGATTCGAACTATCATCCTTCTGCATGCAAAGCAAATACCTTATTTCCATGCTATCTCTCCGACCCCTGATTTTTATGTATTGACTCTGTAGCTGGCTACTTTGCTGTATTGGCTTATTGTTTCTAGGAGCTTTGTTGTGGATTCCTTGGGTCTTCTGTGTATTTGAGCATGTCATCTGCAAATACTGATAATTTCACTTTCTTTTCCAATTTGGTTTTCTTTGATTTGTTTTTATTGCCAGATTGCTGTAGCCAGAATTTCTAATTCTATATTGAATAAAAGTGAACATCCTGGGCCCTGAGAGATAGCACAGAGGTGTTTGCCTTGCAAGCAGCCGATCCAGGACCAAAGGAGGTTGGTTCGAATCCCGGTGTCCCATATGGTCCCCCGTGCTTACCAGGAGCTATTTCTGAGCAGACAGCCAGGAGTAACCCCTGAGCAACGCCAGGTGTGGCCCAAAAACCAAAAAAAAAGTGAACATTCTTTCCTTGTACTTGATCACAGAGGGAATGCTTTCAGTCTTTTACAATTAAGAATGATATGAATATGCTTGTAATCACAGTGCTTAAATAAAAATTTATTTAAAAAAATAGAATGATACAGCTGTGTGTTTATAGATGGTCATTACTATGTCAAGAAAAATCACACCCAGTCTATGGTATTGAGGTGTTTTATTTTAATATCATGAATGATTGTTGGGTTTTGTAAAAAATACACTCTCTGCATTGACTGATTCATCAAATGGTTATCTTTCCTTTTATTAATGTGATATATTATGTTAAGTGATTTGCATATGTTGAGCTATCCTTGAAACCCATTTGATCAAGGTATATGATTTTTTGATATGTTATTAATTCAGGTAGGCACAATTTTGTTAAGTATTTCAGCATGGATATTCATTAGAGATTGGACTAAATTTTTTTTTTTCTGAAAGAGTCTCTGTATGCTTTGGGTATTGGTGTAATGTTGGCATCAAAGAAGGTGTTAGGAAAAGTCACTGTGTCTTCGATGTTTGGAAAAACTTTAAGCAGTAAATTGGTAAATCTTCTCTAGATGTTTACCAAAACTCATCAGTGAACTCATCTGATTTGAGACTTTTGCTCTTGGGGGGAATTCTTATTTACTCTTTAAATTTTCTTACTTGTGATTGGCCCATTTAGACTTTCTACTTCCTCCTCTTTCAGCTTTGGGATATTACATGACTCTAAGAATCTATCCATATCTTCTAGATTCTTCAGTTTAAGAGCATAAAGTTTTTGGTTTATTGTTTTGTTTTGTTTTTGTTTTATTTTTTATTTTTTGGGAGGTCACACACAGCATCGCTCAGGGGTTATTCCTGGCTCTATGCTCAGAAATTGCTCCCAGCAGGTTCCGGGGACCATATGAGATGCCGGGATTCGAACCACTGTCCTTCTGCATGCAAGGCAAACGCCCTATCTCCATGCTATCTCTCCAGTCCAGCATAAAGATTTTCTACAGTAACCTCTATATTTTGAATTTCTGAGAACTCCATTGTCGTGCCTTCTCTTTAATCTCTGATGAAGTTTATTTGAACATTATTTCTTTATTCCTGGTGAGTCTAGCTAGTTTGTCTATCTTGTTTATTCTTTTGAAGAACCAACTCTTGATTTCATTGACTCTTTTAATTGATTTCTGCTCTTGTTTTTTACTATTTTCCTCCATCTACTCCTTTTGGGTTTGCTTTCTGTTCCTTTCCAGATTTTCAAGATATTGATTTGGGTTTTTTTCTTCTTTCTTAATGAGACCTGCATTTCTATGAACTTACCCTTTAGTATAACTTTTGCCATATCCCATAGATTCTGATAGCTTATATCCTCATTGATATTAGTTTCAAAGAATCTTTTTATTTCCTTTTTGATTTCTTCTTTGATCGAGTTGCCATTTTTTAGTATTTTGTTCAGTTTCCAAGTGTTGGAAGCATTCTCTATCTTCTTTCTGTGGCTAATTTCTGCTTTCATAGCATAATGATTTAAGAATGTATTTTGTGGGGCCGGAGAGATAGCATGGAGGTAAGGCATTTGCCTTTCATGCAGAAGGTCATCGGTTCGAATCCCGGCATCCCATATGGTCCCCCGTGCCTTGCCAGGAGCAATTTCTGAGCCTGGAGCCAGGAATAACCCCTGAGCACTGCCGGGTGTGACCCAAAAACCACACACACACACAAAAAAAAAAAGAATGTATTTTGTACAATTTCTTACATTTGTAAATTTATGTATGCTTGAGTTATGCCCCTAATATGGATCCATCCTAGAAAATGTTCCATGTGTACTAGAGAAGGATGTATACTCTTGTTTTGGGGGATGAAGAGCCCTGGTATTTCTATAATTCAAAGATTATTCCTCCCTTTCTTATCTATCATGAGTCTTACATTTTCTTCTATTTGTTCACTCTTCTTTTCTTTTGTCACTTATTATTGGTGATAGTACATTTGTCTTCTATATCATTTATATGGTCCTCCACATGTTGAGTTCTATTGCTGTGACTTGCTAACGTATTTTCTAATTCCTCAGATCCATTTGTCTGGACTCTAGACCAGTTTATCTTTCAGTTGGTTTAGTTTTTCTTCCATTAGTTAGTTTATGGGCATTGTACAGAACACATTGATTTAAGATCCTCATCGAGGAGGCTTGAAGAATTTAAACTGAGTAGTTTGCTGGGACTAGTGTCCTTGTTTACCAGAGGAGGAGAATTCCTTTGTTATTCTATTGCCTTTTTTGTTGTTGTTGTTTTTGTTTTGGGGCCACACTCAGTGATGCTCAGGGGTTACTCTTGGCTATGCACTCAGAAATGGCTCCTGACTAGGGATACCATATGGGATGCCAGGATCGAACCCAGGTCAGTCCCAGGTCAACGAGTGCAAAGCAAACACACTACTGCTGTGCTATGGCTCCAGCCCCTAGTCTATTGTTTTGTTGTATTTTTTGTTTGTTTGTTTTTGGGTCACACCCAGCAGCACTCAGGGGCTACTCCTGGCTCTATGCTCAGAAATAGCTCCTGGCAGGCTCAGGGGACCAGATGGGGTGCTGGGATTCAAACCACCGTCCATCTGCATGCAAGGCAAATGCCCCACCTCCATGCTATCTCTCCGGTCCCCTATTTTATTGTTTTTAATGATTTGTGGGTGTTGTGATTTGAGCTTCAAATTCCCAATTATCTGAGATCTGATCTTTTTCATTGCTTTTTTTTTAGCAAACTCTTACTCTTTATAATCTATTAATTTACCTATTTCTGTGCCCTTAAGATGCTATTCAGTAGTTATATAGGTTGAATATCTAATAATTCCATTTGCATAGAGGATATTATGAAGGTATTTGAGGCAAGATATGAAAAACAACTAACTTTAAAGTTGGTGAGATTGAAGGAGTGAAATTGTCAGTGTATCTGGGTTTGAGTTTGAGAGTTGGGTAGCAATCCTTAGTCCAAGGAGCTCAAGGAGAGATCACTTATGGTTTAGTGGCAATGGTGTGGGAAGAGAATCTTGATGCATTTAGGTATTAAAAGAGGCCGATGACACTTTCCTGAATTTTATGAACTAGAGATTGCTTCTTGTTTGGCCTGGAACTCAATGCCATAGTGGTGCCTTCTTTCTTCAACTTCTTCAAGGACAGGCTAGCCTCTGGGGCAGAGTTTCTGTTACGGTCCATCAGTCATTCACTGTGCATGGCAGTCATTCAACTCACATTCTTCTAATTTTGTTCTATTTTGAAATCTGACTAGATACTGAAAATGACGACATAATTAAGCTTCTTCCCCTGTCCTTGATGAATCCCTTGATATTGTCAGAAGTCTGATAATAAGTTTTAATGCTGTGTGCAAAGGTTGATGACTAAAGAATGGCCAAGAGGCTCAAGAGCCTGAGATCAGTGACTCTGCCTAAATCCATAGAGAGAGTAATATTAGATTGGGTCTTGCAGGATGACTAGGAGTTGAACAGTCATAGAAAGACCATCCTGACCAAAGAACAGTCTAAAGCACAGGACACTTATTAGTTCTTATTAGGAAAAATGGAAAATGACAGCATCACTGACTATTGGGAAGACAGGGATGAATATGGAAAGGTGGAGAAAGGTCAAAGAGAAAATGCTTTGAAGACAATTGAAAGGACTTTGATCAGGGAGAAGTCAGTCAGACATTAGGGGACAAGAAGCCAGCTTTTCCAATAATTCATGGATCACCTTAAAACATCAAGAACTGGGGCCAGAGAGAGAGCATGGAGGTAGGGTGTTGCCTTGCATGCAGAAGGACAGTGGTTTGAGTCCTGACATCCCCTCTGGTTCCCCGAACCTGCCAGGAGCAATTTCTGAGCCTAGAGCCAGGAGGAATCCCTGAGCACGGCCAGGTGTGACCCAAGCAAAACAAAACAAAATAAAATAAAACCAAAAAACATCAAGGGTTTCCCAACCCTGACCAATATTTCTAGCTTGAACAAAAGCACCCTAAGCTGTGTACGCTAGAGAACATCCTGGAGGGGCAAAAACACAGTACTATTAGCTATAGAAGGGCAAGGATAAAGAATTCAGTGAATTTCTAAGACCACCAAAGCAAGGTAGTTGACTTTACAAATAATTATTTAGCTCTCGCCATACTAAAAAAACAGACGCTCCAAGCATGTTCAAGGCCAAGTTCAAACGTGCCTAAGACCTGCATTCAAGTCCTAGTTTTGGCTTTTATTTGCTATCGTGATCCGGGTAGTTGGCCTATTCCTTGCTAGGTCAATTTTTCTCATTAGTATATACAAGGTGGGAGTCAGTTCAGAATTTTCTACTATGGGTTCCAGTTCTTATATTCTGCAACCTTGGACTTGTTCTCGATTTAAACACACCTTTCCCCTTTCTAAGTCTCAGTTTTCTCACCTGTACAATGGGAGTTCGGTAGGGGCTAGATTTCCCTCAAGCTATGGGAATCTCTGCCATGTTCACTCAAGTTCTCTTCTCCCCCAGCTCAGGGTCCAGAGCCTCCCCTTCCCCCCACCTTTGCTTTAGCTTTCTTTGCTTTTCTCATCTAGATGCAACATACTTTAAATAGCAACTGCATGACTGGCTGGGGTTTTGCTTCCAGGAGAAGCTCTCTACAAAGTGTGCCAAGTGGCAGCTGTCAGGGCCGAGGTGGCACCTCCCTCAGTGATGCTGACAGCAGCTGTCCCGGCGCAGGCTGAATGGAATGGAAATGACATCATGTTTATTCAGGAAAGTCGTTCCCAGACCCAGATCAGTGTCAGCAAGAGGCTGGGGTGCTCCAGGAGGAAAAACATGCTGCAGACCCGTTGTTGGGTCTTGTCTACAACTGGCACCCCACAACACACATCTCCCAGCACACACACACACACTCACACAAATACACCATACCACACCCCACCAACACAATTTAATACAAACAGATCTCTACATACCACATCACATGTGCATACACAAACTCTTCCTTGATCATCACATAAATATACATCAACAACTGTACACAATGCCATAGCACCCACACCATACACTTACAGACACACAAACACCACTATAACAGATAATGATGCAAATAGATCACTCCCAGCCCTCCACCAGAAAACCACAAGTCATACTCTGAGGTAGGAGGTGAGTTTTTGGGGTAAGAAAGAAGTTAGAGGGGCCGGAGAGATAGCATGGAGGTAAGGCGTTTGCCTTTCATGCAGGAGGTCATCGGTTCGAATCCCGGCGCCCCATATGGTCCCCTGTGCCTGCCAGGAGCAATTTCTGAGCCTGGAGCCAGGAATAACCCCTGAGCACTGCCAGGTGTGACCCAAAAACCAAAAAAAAAAAAAAAAAAAAAAAAAAAAAAGAAAGAAGTTAGAGGTTCTCAAGTACGTAACATGGTCTTCTTCATTATTCTATGTTTTCATTTTTATTTTGCTTAGTTTTATTTTCCCTAGATGTATCTCTAGTCCTTGGACTGCTTTGAGGATGGAACAGTGGGAAATATCTTGTTCTGGGAAGATTCTAGGCTGGAGCCACGCAGAATATGTACTGAGGGCAGACCAGGAATTCTAATCCCAATGTTGGGCATGCTATTTAACTACCCTGAGTGTCAGTTTCCACCTCTAAAAAATGGGTATGTTTGAAAAATAGAATGCATAGAACCACCTAAAAAATCAGATAAAATAAAAAGTTAGTAGCAAGCATTTAATGATGTTGCAGGATACAGAAATCAAATATCAGTTCTACACCTAACAGCCAACTATCTGAAAAAGTAATAAAGAAAACAAATCTATTCTCAATAATGAAGAAAGATTAGAAGTAAATTTAACCAAGAAGGTAAAAGAACTTTAAACTCTGAAAACTCTGAGATGTCTGTTAAAAATACCAAAGATGGGGGCCAGAGAGATAACAAGAGATAAGGCATTTGCCTTGCATGCAGAAGGACAGTGGTTCGAATGCCGGCATCCCATGTGGTCCCCTGAGCTTGCCAGGAGATATTTCTGAGCATAGAGCCAGGAGTAACCCCTGAGCGAAGCGGGGTGTGACCCAAAAACCAACATCAACAACAAACAAAGATGCCCAAATAAATGGAAAAGCAATTTATCTTCATGAATCAGAAGAATTAATATTGTTAGAATGTTCATGGTATCCAAAGCAATATATAGATTCAATGCCTTCCCTATCAAAATTCAAAGTAGATACTTAGATCATAACACACAATGTCATATGTCAATCACATTTCAATATAACCAGAACAAAATTAAATGCAATATGTAAATACCAGGCACTAGAGAACATCCACTCCCAACACTTTGTGGCTTTTAACAATGGATATTGTACAAATATTTATTGGAGGTCAATTCTAGAGGTTCTTGGAATCAAACCCAGAGACACACACACATGCGAGGCCTATGCTCTATCACTCAAGTCACATCCACAGTCTAAATGTTTCTGTATTTGGGTCACAATCAGTGATTCTAGGGCTTGTTTCTGCCTCAGTGCTCAAGAATTACTCCTGATGGGGCCCAGGAGACCATATGGGGTGCCAAAGATCTAATCCAGGTTGGCTGTGTTCAAGGTAAGCACCTTGCCTGCTGCATTATCGCACCAGCCTCCAATTTTATTTTTTTTATCCCAAATTGAGTTAACCTTGATTTACAATAGAATCTAAGTCACAGGAGATCAGACCCACAACTGAACAAATGCAAAGATCTAGCTAGGTCCCATCCACCCCTATCTAATCACACTTCCCTCTACTCTCCCCTCCCTCTACTCTCCCCCCCACCCCTCATTTTCCCCTTATACTGTGATCATCTCTCTACATTGTCAGCATCTAAGGGCTTGGATTTACAAGCCCTTACAAATAATGGCCTTTACAAGCCATTTTCAAAAAGTGACTACTTATGATTTCTCATGACATTGTATGTGACCCTGGAAGACATGGAAGATCTGAAATCGCATCCCTGGCCAAAGCCACGGGTCCAATAGCTGGTTTCCTCTCCATAGGCCACACATGAAGATTTGCTACATAACCATCATGCCACCCAAATTCGAAAAGAGGTCTATGTAGTGGGAGTCTTTTTTTTTGGGGGGGTGGGGTGGGGCATACCTGGTGACGTTCAGGGGTTATTCCTGGCTGCATGCTCAGAAACTGCGAAATTGCTCCTGGCTTGGGGGACCATATGGGACAACCGGGGATCGAGCCTCAGTCTGTCCTAGGCTAGCACACACAAGGCAGACGCCTTAAGATATGCGCCACTGCTCCGGCCCCTGTAGTGGGAGTCTTTTTTTTTGGGGGGGGGTTTGAGTCACACCTGGCAGTGCTCAGGGGTTACTCCTGTCTCCACACTCAGAAATTGCTCCTGGCAGGCACGGGGGGACCATATGGGATGCCAGGATTCGAACCAATGACCTTCTGCATGAAAGGCAAATGCCTTACCTCCATGCTATCTCTTCGGCTCCTGTAGTGAGAGTCTTATCTTCATTTCAGACACATGGGTCCTGGGGTTGAGTGAGACTGTGAGGAACCCCAGAATTTCCCTAGATCTGAGAGAGCCCCTCTTTCCTATCCAACACTTCCCCTTGGGACACAGTCAATACTTAACCTCCTCGGCACAGTACTCATTTCAAGATTCCAGCAAAAGGGCAGGCTCAGGTGGGACTGGGGTTTCTGGAGGACATTTTTTTTTGTCCCTCCCACCCCTTTCTGGAGACTGCTGGATATAGTCTACAGGCATGGGTCTGGAATGAGAAGCTCTTGGATTCAAATTCTGCCTTCTGGGGCAAGTGATGTCACCTCTCTGAGTTTCATTCCTTATCTGAAAAATAGGGATGATCAAAGTGAGTGCCTCATGGGTTTGCTGTGGGGGATCAATGCGGTAAAGCAGAGGCAAACACAGAGCTGAGGGTGTGGTCATGGGGGTGTAGAGTGCGGAAGTGGATTGAGATCAGCGGAACATCAATAACTGTTGAGGCTCCAGCACCAGTGTGGAGGTGTTCATGGCATCACCCTATTTTTGTGTACATTTAACACTTCCTGTAATAATTTTTTACCTTAAATTTACCCGTTTCCTGCTATGAGTGTCAGTTACTATGATAAGTGGAGCTTGTTCTCAAGAGTCACCTGGGCTGGGAGTGGGTGCAGAGAAGAGGAAACACCCCTAAAGAGGCTTGGCCTTGGCTCCTGCCCAGAAGGGGATATCACTATAATGCAGCATTAGGGTCTTTTTAAGAGGGGTGCCCCCACCCTGAAAGGAATAGGAGCATATTCTAATATTTGCTGGCTCCTCTAACTCCTCTTGAGAAAGTCACCTTGTCCCTCACCCCTTTCTCAGCTGCCTGGGTCTCTCTAGATCAGGGGTCCTCAAACTTTTTAAACAGGGGGCTAGTTCACTGTCCCTCAGACCATTGGAGGGTCTGACTATAATAAAAACAAAACTTATGAATGAATTCTTATGCACACTGCATATATCTTATTTTGCAATGAAGAAACAAAACAGATACAAATACAATATGTGGTCTGCAGGCCATAGTTTGAGGACCACTGCTCTGGAGGGACTCCTTGCTACTTGTGACACCACAAGAAAGCTCTAAAATCTGGGTTTTGTACTTTCCTATCTTTCCTTTTCTTTCTCTCTTTTTTTTTTTAACTTTATTGATTGATTGGTTGATTGATTGTTTGTTGGGCCACACCCAGCAGTGCTCAGAGGTTACTCCTGGCTCTGCACTCAGAAACTGCCCCTGGCAGGCAGGGGGACCATATGGGTTGCAGGGAATTGAACTGTGTCCCTCCTGGGTTGGTCGCATGCAAGGCAAATGCCCTACCGCAGTGCTATCTCTCCGCCCCTCTTTTCTTTCTCTTAAGTAATCATCACTTTCTATTAAGTGACAATTCAGACATATACTGTATGATCGTGAGCGACTCAATTGACTTCTCTGAGATTTGGGGTTCTCGCTGGGTCATTGTGAAGACTTGAGAGCTGCCTGGCAAAGGTAGTTTCTGACCATCACAGCAATGATGACCTATATTCAATTTGCCTCTGCTGTCAAAAGGCCTTGCTGTGTGGGAGAGTTCTGAGCTTTGTGTAAATTGTTGGACTTTAAATCACAGTAGTTCACAAGACCCTTCTAAAGATTAGAACATTTTTCCTTTTTCTGGTCTATGAGTCCTTGAGTGGCTCCCCTAAGAATCCTGGCTTCTGACACACCCAAGTCAAGGCAGGTCACTAGATTGGCTCCTTCTTCTTCTGTTTCCTGTCCCAAAGTGCCACCCAAGCAAGTTGTGCACAATAGCCAGCGTGGGAGAGGGGAGTGGTTTTATCATCTTTCTCTACAGCAAATGTGTGAAGGTTGAAGCAGATGGGAGTGGGTTGAGGGAAGGAAGGGTCCTTGTCTGGAAGTGATTCTGAGAGGGTCGCCGAGAGGGTGGGAGGAAGAACCCAGGAGAGCTTTGAGTGTTGGTGAAGGCAGAAGGGAAGAGGAGGTTGCAGGCTATGCCTTACCTGCAAATCTGTCTGTAGGATTGGGCCTGTTTCTCTCTCCAGTCCTGTCTACCCCCCCTCCATGAAACCCAGGCTTCTGCATTCACACCAGGCACCAACACAGAAGTTTTCTCTAACTAGAGCAATGAGGTAAGTTGTCTGGAAAAGGAAAAGTTCCCGGTCCATGTTTCTGTGAACCTGAATGAAGGTCTCCTATTCTAACATCTGAGTGGGAGCTCCTGACAGATGGCACTAGGCATATCCACCTGATAACCTGGCCTGTCATCATAATCCTGTCCTACCCCACACAGGTCACATTGTCAAAATCTTCAGTAGATGGGAGGCCTGTGAAAAATAGACCCTCCCGACCAAACAGCAGAAGGGATGTGCCTGAACTACCCATACCTTTCCCAAATGCAAGTAGACCCCTCAGGAGAAGTAACTATGTGGAGAAAACCAGCATGGCTGAACAGAGATGCAACTGAATGGAAAAAGCTGACCTGTGAAGAAATAGAACTAATTCAGAGAACGGGACAGATATTTTAACAATCTTCCAGTTAATATATTCAGTTTTGAAAACATCATAGTCTCAAAACCAGAACAGGCTGTCACAAATAAATGAACAACCAGGGTAAGAAATAACTTTGCAGGATTAAAATCACAATTGCAAAAATAATTCCCCAGGAAGCCTGCAACATAAAGTAAAAGGAATCTTCTAGACTCTTTTGACAAGAACTCTAAGAGTTGGGGAGGGGGAATGTATATTTTATCTATGTGTTGTCAGAAATGGAGCCTGAGATTTCACACATGCTACATCCAAGGTCCAGAAAATAATTTTTGCTTTGTGGAATACCTTGGGATCTGGAAAGAACATCAGCAAGTGGAGCTGGAGTGGGCAGAAGCAATGGAGCAGCGGTAGGGTTTTTGCCTTGCACGTGGCTGACCCAGGACAGACCTCAGTTCGATCCCCAGCGTCCCATATGGTCCCCCAAGCCAGGAGCGATTTCTGAGCACATAGCCAGAAGTAACCCCTGAGCATCACAGGGTGTGGTCCAAAACCAAAAACCAAACAAAACAACACACACACACACACACACACTCACACACACACACACACACACACACACACACACACAACAAAGTGGAGCTGGGGAAATAGTTGAAGAAATATCAGCAGAGAACTTTCCAGAAATGAAGCACACAGACTCATTCCCTTGAAAGGACTCATCCGGTGCTCAGCACAAGGAACAAAGCCTTACAGACAGCCCAGCCATACTGAGTGGGGAGAGGAACAGATTCAAGAGCAAATCCAAATTCTTCTCCGAAAGGAACAAACTGACCTGGGACTGGGTTGAGATTCTCATCTGCCATTGCTACAGCAACATGTGGTTCTCAGAGGTGTAGGAGGAATGTTTTCCACATCCTGAAGGAGCATGAATTTTTTTTTGCTTCCATTTCTACTCACTCTTATTATCAGTCAAATGTGAAGGAGAGGACATTTTCACACGCTGTCATCTGGAGAATCTGCCTCCCACACACCTGTTTTAGGAGATTATTTGCAGATGTATTCTAGCAATAGTGAGGAAACAAACCCTACAAAAGGAAAGTTCAAGACTTAGAGAAAGTGGGTGTGACTCACTACAGCAGTTTGGAGGGAACAGGGTCAGAGGGCAAGTTGCCCAGAGTAGGAAAATGAAAGATCAGAAACGGAGGAAATGCACAATAGAAAACTGGGGCGGGGAGGGACACTGAAGATTGTGTTAAGTCTATAAAAGAAAAGAAAATATAAAATTTAGAAAAAGCAAAAACAATGTAAGCAAAGTCCTGGTCCAAAGAGAGTGATCACTCTAAACATAAAGATGATTTTTACATGTTTAACAGAGCTTGAGAAAAATCAATTTGACTGCTGGAATAGAAGATATCTCTTGGGGCCAGAGAGATAGCACAGGGGTAGGGCATTTGCCTTGCAAGCGGCCAACCCAGACCTATGTTGATTCGAATCCCTGCATCCCATATTGTGCCTGCCAGGAGCGATTTCTGAACACAGAGCCAGAAGTAACCCCTGAGCGCCACTGGGTGTGGCCCAAAAACAAAAACAAAACAAAAAAGAAAAACAAATATCTCTTCCAGGGCCAGAGTCATAGCAGGTAAGGAGTTTGCCTTGCACTTCCCTGACCCAGGTTCAGATCCTGGCATCCCTTATGGTGTCTCCCCTCACCCAGCCAGCCAGGAGCAATTTCCGAGCTCAGAGTCAGGAGTAACCCATGAGTACTATTGGGTATGGCCAAAAACAACAACAACAACAACAACAAAGAAAAAAAATATCTCTTCCAGGGGTCCCAGGACTTCTGATTTCAAGAGAGCACATGGACTCCTGACTATGACTTGAACCATCAGTATATACTCTTTATTCAGTCAAAATATCATGATCACTGAATATTGCTTTTTTTTTTTTTTTGTCAGTCAAACTCTGAGCAGGGCATCAAGGTCTTGGCAGAAGAACAGAAACATAAAGCAAATGAGTCTGGCAAGGGGCAAACACAAGGACATGTGGCAGAGAGAAGGACAAAGATCCGGGTGTGAAATCTTGACATTCAAATGGGATCCCAGAATGAAAACATAACCCGTCATTTGAGGACTCACACTTTATGACAAAGTTTAAGAAACCAGGGTTAAGAAAAAAAAATATTTACATGCTGTGTATGGTTTCCAAGGTACCAAACAGAAGATTTAAATTTCAAACACTGGGAGAAGAGAGAAAAGAGACTAAGTTTCCATCTTGCAGATCATCAAGTTGAGAACCGACTAAAGATAACAAACCGAGAAATAGAACACAAAGCAAATTAACTAGTGGCCTGGAATGATCCACCCCAGAGTTAGAAAGACAAATTTCTATGTTCAAGCCGTTCTTCTCAGGGCTCAAGACATAGCTTCATTGGGAGAGCAGATAAATGTAAGTCTAGTAGTCTCTGGCTCTATTGGCTGTGGGTTCCCAGCATCATTGGATAGATCAGAGTAGCTGAACTCTGCAGGAAGTGGCTTTTATACAGAATAAATTTCAAAAGATTTTTTTCTTCCAGGGTCAAAGAGACAGTTGAGTAACCTTGCATATGGTTGACCTGGGTTTCATCCTGGGCACCATATGGTCTCCAAGCACTGCTGGGAGTGATCTCTAAGCACCCCCTGGTGTAATCCCAAACCCAAACAATGTTCCTCCCCACAAAAGAAATGTTCTAGCCAGATAGAATGAGGCGATGGGGGAGCAGGGTGGGGTTTGCTTTTTATTCCCAGCCTCTTGGGTACCATTTGATTGTTACTGTGTGCATACGGCAAAGATGACTCAAAAGGGATTGCAAAGAATCAGAAGGCTCCCAGGTACTCAAAGAAACTACACCCATCTCCATCGGGGATCACACCTCCCCGTCTGCCATCTGGCTGCCATTTAAACGAGTTTGCCTCCAGTTGCGATCTAAACTCGTGAATTGAGGCATGCCATGTCTCCTTCTATAAAGGCACCCGAGCCTCATTCATCCAGGTTGTACCCACTTGGTGCTCCTGTCTCAGCAAAAAAACCCAACCAAACAAAAATCCCTTCATTCTTCCCTTCCTGCCTCCCTGACTTGCATGGGGGTGTAGTGGTGGAAGGGGAACTGCTGAGAACTTGAGGTGTAAGACTGCTTTGAAAGAACCGACAAGAATTGTCTCCAAAGGACCCCCCAAAAGAAGCCTCTTTTGCAGCGTCGTGGTAAACGGATGTGATGTCTGGATGCTGCTTCTACCATCCTAGGAACAGTTGGGACCAGCTGGCATGTGCTTGCCTGCTGGTTCGTGTGCCTGAGCCCGGGTGTGTGTGTGTGTGTGTGTGTGTGTGTGTGTGTGTGTATGTATGTGTGTGTATGCATGCTTGGCCATGTACATGTACACTGCAGCCTCCTAAGAGGCCTAATTCCTAGCCGGAAAGAGGGTGTCAGCTGGAGGCTGCCAGGATGCAGGCTTCTCGCTGCAAACGCAAGGGCACGGGGGTGACTGCTTAATGACTGGATGTTAAATGTTCCAAACAATTTATACATTTAGAATCCTAAGTTTTCAAAACTCAGCCCGCCGCGCAGTGCTGCAGATCTTGTTTATAACACATTCGGCTAAAATTATCTCAGTGCATACTGCACCTCCTATAGCACAGATGCTCCGGAACCAGCAGCCCTGTTTTGATCCCAGATAGTCGTGCCCAAGCTATTTGTGTTCGCCGTAAATGAAACACAAAACCGAGGAACACTGGCTCTGGCGGTATTATTTTTTTTTTAATAAATATATGCCTAATCTTCACAGCGGGCACCGGGGTTCAAGTTTTATTTGTGTGTGTTTGTGCCTCCTACTGCCCCAAGGGGCTTGGTTTTTTATTTATTTATTTTTTCCTGTGCCTACAGGGCTGCTGTTTGTTCAAGGAGGAAAAGCCAGGATGGAACCATTTCTTCCTCTTCCTGGTCCCTGCAGGCAGCTCCAGGCAGGGCAATACAGGAGCTCTGACTTCTGCCAATACTTTAGGCAAATCTCCTCTCCCTTTTCCTGCTCCCTGGCCTCATCTTCTCCCTCTGTGCAATGGGAGTAGTTGCAGTGTTTACCTCCTAAAAGTGGTGGGGAAGATGGGAAATGTTCGGTAAACAGTGCTTTCTTCATTCCAGGGCTATTTTTTAAATTCTAGACCTAGAGCTTTTTGTTTTGTTTTGTTTTTGGCTTTTTTGGGGGCTGGGCCACACCCGGTGGTGCTCAGGGGTTACTCCTGGCTCTGCATGCAGAAATTGCTCCTGGCTCAGGAACCATATGGGATGCTGAGGATTGATGTTCGTCCTGGGTTGGCAGCATGCAAGACAAACGCCCTACTGCTGAGAAATTGCTCCGACTCCCTAGACCTGGAGTTTTTAGTTCTGCCAGGCACCAAGACCCTATGAAAGCTTTAAGCAGCCCAACTCTGCAATTTGCCATGTGTGCGAATACAGTTTAGCCAGGCTGCCCCAGTTTCCCCAGTTTCATTCTCTTTCTGCCAGCTAATACATGATCTGTATCATGTATAAATCTTTCCTGATTTCCTACTTTCCTCCCACCCCAACTTCTAAAGCTTGGTCCAGAGGTAGATCCTTTGGTCTTCCAGGTGATGATGCTAAGAAAATTAATAGGGATGTGAAAGACACTTACAGGATGGTTTCATTAATATTTGGAATGTGAGAAACTGAACTGTCTCCAATCAGGACGACTCAGTTCAGTGTAAGTCTGGTGGTGGAAGGGGAAAGGGGGAACAATGAAGGGAAAGTTGAGTAGAAGGTCTTCTTGGTGGTGGATTGGTGCTGATCTTGGTGCAGTGAGTCTCACACCTACTGAGGTGCCAAGATATCCCCTTAACTTGCATAATTTTGGAAATTAATAACAAATCAATTTTTAAAAGGAAAGGCTATAGAGCTGAAACCGATAGTGTTCACTTTCAGTTCAATAAAAATACTAGAGCTGGGACTGGAGAGATAGTAGAGTGGTTAAACACTTGCCCTGTGTGTGGCGGACCTATCCTGGTTTGATCCCCTGCACCTCTATGATTCCCCAAGCCTTGAGCACAGGGCCAGGAGTAAGCCCTGATCACTGCTAGTTGTGACCCAAAGCACCCACCCATCATAGAAAAAATGGAATAATTCAAAAGCTGTTTGAGAAAGGAAGGAAGGAAGGAAGGAAGGATGGGAAGGAAGGAGGGAAGGAAGAATGGGAAGCACGGAGGGAAGAAGGAAGGGAGGGAGGGAAGGAAGGAAGAATGGGAAGGACGGAGGGAAGAAAGGGAGGGAGGGACGGAGGGAGGGAGGAGGAAAGAAAGAAAGAAAGAAAAAGAAAGAAAGAAAGAAAGAAAGAAAGAAAGAAAGAAAGAAAGAAAGAAAGAAAGAAAGAAAGAAAGAAAGAAAGAAAGAAAGAAAGAAAGAAAGAAAGAAAGAAAGAAAGAAAGAAAGAAAGAAAGAAGGAAGGAAGGAAGGAAGGAAGGAAGGAAGGAAGGAAGGAAGGAAGGAAGGAAGGAAGGAAGGAAGGAAGGAAGGAAGGAAGGAAGGAAGGAAGAAAGAAAGAAAGAAAGAAAGAAAGAAAGAAAGAAAGAAAGAAAGAAAGAAAGAAAGAAAGAAAGAAAGAAAGAAAGAAGAAAAAGAAAGAAAGAAAGAAGAAAAAGAAAGAGAAAAAAAATAATGGGGCCAGCAAGGTGGTGCTAGAGGTAAGGTGTCTGTCTGCCTTGCAAGGGCTAGCCAAGGATGGACCGTGGTTTGTTCCCCCGGCGTCCCATATGGTCCCTCCAAGCCAGGGGCAATTTCTGAGCGATTAGCCAGGAGTAACCCCTGGGCATCAAATGGGAGTGGCCCAAAACAAACAAAAACAAAAAAAAGAGAAAAAAATAAATCAAAAGAAAGAAAATAAGAAAGGAGAGAGAGAGAGAGAAAGAGGGAGGCAGTGACCAGGGAGGGTACATGAGCGAGACCTTTCACAACACTCCTTCCAATTTCCTGCCTTGGAGGGGATGGGACCACAGACTTGCTTCTAACCAACCAACCATGATTATCAGTTAGTATCAATGGTAAGTAGTGGCTACTGATTACTGCCTACGGTGATGGGGCTCTTTGGATTAACCTCCTCACTCATCTTGTGCACCAGCTGAAAATGTCTTCCTGCTGGATACCTGAGGTTCAGGGTCCACCCTTTTAGTCACTTATGGAAGTCTTGTGCCAAAAAAAAAATGCATTCTGTGCCCTGCCAAATGAGGTATGAAGGGGAATCTACCCCCCAAGACAGGACCCTAGGTGAGAGCTCAGCCCACCTACTCCACTATCTTTCAGCTGGACAGCCTGTTTCCAAGAGTTGGAGCAGAGGAGCATTGGGTCAAGTTTGAATCCTACCCCAGGCCCCCAGAAGGTAAAGGTATGTGCTAAGGTGCTCAGTATGTCTCAGGTTCTGTGTTAAGAAGCCAGTACATGTGGCCCCCAGTGTGTGTGGGGTCGCTGGTAGATGAGGCTCAAGTCTGGCCTTCTGTTTTAGCTTGTGTATTTGTGTTTGGGTATACCTGGGCATGTAAAGGGCTGTGTCTGTGTGTGCCAGTCATGTGTGTGTGTCAGCTGTGTCATGACTGTGTACACATGTATGCAGGCCCCTCCCTGTCCTCTTTCATGACTTCCTTCCAGGGTTGGGTGTTACAGTGAATAAAATTTAAAAATCCAATTTGTTGAAGGATTCCTAAAGGGAGAAGCTTCTGTGCATGAGTCGTTACCAGGTACTATGGTGAGATGGTGCCTTTAACGGGGCCAGAGCTGTCAGGTTACCAAGGCAGGGAAGACCTCTGGGCTTATCTTCCCCCCAAGCCCCACCTCCTATTGAGTCTTTCAGAAGGGTCCCTAGAACCCCAGTTTGTCTCAGACTTTCTGTCTTCCCAGTGGCAGGAGCTCCTCCTTACAACCAGGGACAAGGTCTGGGGTGCGAGGGTTGGACTTCAAATGTCTTGTCCTTTCTCTAATCCCAGGGAACCACCAACCAGAGTCAGGCCTTTATCAGTTCCAGGCTAAGGGGCCGAGTCACACATATAAAGACATATATATCCACTCAGGTAAGAGCACAGGCATGTGTGTTTGCATTTGTGCACATATATAAAAACTCACTTTTCAGGAGTGGGGCTATTCCTGGCTCTGTGCCCAGGATTGGGCCCTAGAGGTGCTCATACATGGTGTCAGAGATTGAACTGGAGTCACAGGCATGGATGGACTCCTACCATTCTGTCTTTCTCAAAGTCAACCAGGAAGTAACACCATTTTAGATGTCACCAGGCACTTAATTCATCTTAGGGATGCTAGTGGACCTCCAAGGTGTTTCCCTGAGGGGGTCTCTTTCACCCTTAAACCCTGAAATGACCACACCTCCAGCCAGCTGCTCCTGCTAGCACCCTGCTTCTTTGAGAGGTCTTTGGGGTTAGTGTCCTGTCCTGCCTTCCCATCAGTAGGAGGCTTAAGAGGAATTCTTGACTCTTCTCTCCTTTCCCTCTCCTCCCCTCTCCTTCCCCAGGGTAGGGAACTTTGCTTCACTT
Organism: Suncus etruscus; assembly: GCF_024139225.1. NCBI lineage: Eukaryota > Metazoa > Chordata > Mammalia > Eulipotyphla > Soricidae > Suncus > Suncus etruscus. Next base: position 12,398,362 of record NC_064852.1, read on the forward strand.
TGGTCCTGGAACAAACTACAGGGAGATAGAGTTGTCCCCCATCCCAGGAGCACCTTTTAGGATTTCTTGGTGCTGGTAGGGGGGTCATATCCAGTGAGGCTAAGTTTTTACTCCTTGCTCTGTACTCTGGGATGACTCTTGACAGAGCTTGGGGGAATCCTATGGAGTGCTGGGGATCAAACCTGGGTCAGTTGCATGCAAGGCAAGATCCCTACCTGCTATACTATCACTCTGACCCCTCTTAAGATCTCTTTGGCAGGCTTTACCCCATTCAGCCTTCCCCCAGGGTACAGCTGCCTGATTCTGGGGTTCAGCTTCTAGATCTGCTTGGCCAAATTCATTCTCACTGGCCACCAATAACACTAACCTTAGTTCCCTAAAGGATCACCAGGGAAGAGGTTGGTAACAGATTTTAGGGGGTGTTTTCAGCATGGAGTGCCATTCTACCTTGAAAAGAAAACTCCGTTCCCTCAACCCGCTCTTCCTGTTGCCATGCCCAGGATCTGCCAACTCAGTTTCCTATGTTTCTCTCAGCCTCTCCTGTCCTCACAGTCAGTCATCTCTTGACTGCCCAGGGACATGTCCTCATGTTCTCTGCCCCTTGTCCTCACCTCTCCTCCCTGGGTTGCCTCCAGTCCACCTACTCACTTGCTACTTGAAACATCAGCATTCTATTTCCAGGGGACAATTCCTCATATCTCTCTCCACCCCCATTTTTTTTCTCACTTTCTCGCTGGACAGGGAGTCTATTTTTATTTTATTTCCTGGAATTTGTCTTTTGAAATAATTAACCACCTTCTTGCAGCAATTTTTCTTCACCCGAGAATGCAAAATCACATAACACATCGAATATTTTTTATCACCCATTTAAATTATGCTGTTGCTGTATTGTGATAAATATGTAGAAGGGTGTGGGGGGAGTTGGGGTCCTCTATCCTTTTTTTTTTTTTTTTTTTTTTGGTTTTTGGGCCACACCCGGCGGTGCTCAGGAGTTACTCCTGGCTGTCTGCTCAGAAATAGCTCCTGGCAGGCACAGGGGACCATATGGGACACCGGGATTCGAACCAACCACCTTTGGTCCTGGATCGGCTGCTTGCAAGGGAAACTCCACTGTGCTATCTCTCCGGGCCCGGGGTCCTCTATTCTATTTCTCATGCAGGACTCTGCCTCCCAATCCAGAGATGAGTCAGTTTTGGGGTGATGAGTGGGGCTCAACCACCCATCTTCAGGGCCCAAAGGCATTAGTTGATCCACACTTTTCCTTCCTCTGGAAACTGAGGACCAATCCAGTCAGCCAACCTGCTGTCATTTTCTCTGTGCAGTGATTATGCTCATAATAGCCCTGGGTCAGGCCTTTTATTGTTGTTAACGTTGTTACTGTTTTGTTTTTGGGGTCACACCCGGCAGTGCTCAGGGGTTACTTCTGGCTCTACACTCAGTAATGGCTCCTGACAGGCTCAGGGAACCATATGGGATACCTGGATTTGAACCACCATCCTTCTGCATGCAAGGCAAACACCCTCCTCCATGCTATCTCTCCTGCCCGGGGTCAGGCCTTTAAGCTCATGGCCTCCCCATAACAATTTTCCCCCAGTCTCCACACTACCTACCACCTTGCCTTCCTTTTTTTTTTTTTTTTTTTTTTGGTTTTTGGATTTTGGGCCACACCCAGCGGTGCTCTGGGGTTACTCCTGGCTGTCTGCTCAGAAATAGCTCCTGGCAGGCATGGGGGACCATATGGGACACCGGGATTCGAACCAACCACCTTTGGTCCTGGATCGGCTGCTTGCAAGGCAAACACCGCTGTACCATCTCTCCGGGCCCCACCTTGCCTTCTTATTTTGTGTGGGCCCCTTGGGCTGGGAAACCCTCTGAATAAAGAGACCATGATTTGTAGCATTGACTCATTTCCATGGTGTAAATGTCTCCAATGGAGCAGATTTCCAGTTGCACGTGGTGTGATAGTCACCAACACATCCCAACATTTCTGAAAATGTCACTATCTGATCTTCTGAGATGACTTCAGGGTCTTGGAAGGTGACATTTTCCCACCCCCAACTAAAAAACTTCCGATGCTCATGGTCTCCCCTGTCGCTCTCATATTGGGGGCAGATGAGCCCTGCTCCCCATAAACCTACAGCCTGCAGGGATGACCAGAAGAACCCTTCCCTCTCTTTCACCCACTAACAATCCCCTCCACTCAACCCATCCCATTCTCACGCACATACTGTAATGGGTCCCCCAACTCTATAGAGACCAGATAACTTCCACAAACATGGTGGGGAAGACATTCAAGGTCTCTGGTCTGTCCCCAGCCTTTTGGGTTAGGTCTTGGATCTGGACACTCTGGTTCAGATCTGGCAGCCTGGGGATGGTGACTTCCAGATCTTCGGGCACAGCCTTCTGGAAGGAAGGAGAGGTGAAGTACCTGTGTCCTGCAGACACCTGTCTCATGCAAACCAGAGTTGACCCCTGTCAAGGTGGCATGGAAGATGCCCTCGGGACACACTCCTAACTCATCTCCTAACTCCCCATCACTCCTAACTCATCCCCATCCATGGCCTCCTTCACTTTTTCAAACCAAGTCCTTCTCACTATCACCTCTTTGGCGGGGTTGTGCCCACCACCCAGGCTGCTTCTGCCCCAGATCTTGGCATGACTCAGCCCTCTTCACACTGCTTCAGAGTTGGTTCCTTAACCACCTGTCTGAGAAAGAACAGAAAGTCTCTCTCTCCTGCTACCTTGCATGCTTATTGTTGGCTGTGTGAGGCAGAGGGAATAAGCTTTCTAGCTGCTCACTCCGACTGCCCAACACACCGTGGAAATGCCTAGTCAATGAGAAATCTGTGAGTGCAGGAACAGTATCAGAGCTAGAATTCATACCAGATTCTTTGGACCTCGGACCTGCAGGAAACCAGACCCTCCTTGGCCATAGGAGTTTTGGGGCACCTGCTAAAATCTATTTGCTTCATCCTAGTCTTGCTAGTTTGTTCCTTTCTGAGCACCTCTTGTGAAAGACCATTTTTCTCTCTTGTTTTCCATGAGCCTGCATGATGGTCTTTTAGGAAGAACTAACATCTTGAGTCTGGCATGCACAAGTCTGCTCCCTTCTGCTCCCCACAACTTTTACTACTTTTATCCCCCACCCTGCAAGCCAGAAGAGCACCGGAGACTACTCCATTTCATTCCCATGGGCCAGTTTCTCTCCTTGGGTATCAGTATGCTTAGGTAGCCCAGATCCCGCAAACTGTATTTCTGATCCACAGAGCTGAATTTCCTCAGCAGTCTAGTCACCCAGACTCAATTGAAGAAGCCCATGATCAAGGTGTGCACAAAGAAAATGGAAGAGCTGTTTACCCAGTTCTTGATGCCACTTTCTTCTTTTGGCTACATATGCTCTTTCCTGGTACCTGCTCTTTCTATCTCTGGAGTACCCCATTTTGAATGAGGCTCCCCTCACAATCTCTCTCTTTTTTGGGGGTCACACCTGGGGTTACTCCTGGCTCTACGCTCAGAAATCGCTCCTGGCAGGCTTGGGGAACCATATGGGATGCTGGGATTCGAACCACTGTCCTTCTGCAAGCAAGGCAAATGCCTTACCTCCATGCTATCTCTCCAGCCCCTCTTCCCACAACCTCATTTTGCCTATTTACCTATTACTTGGCAATGGATACCCTATTGACAAATGCAGTTAGATCCAGAGGCACTGTGTTAGATTGTCATAAAGATTTTTAGGGTGCACATTTTATTCCCTAATACCTCCTGACTAGCCTAGTTCAGTGTCCCTCCCTGATTCAACACCTCTCCTGGGACACTGACCATTGCTCAGTTACTGGGATTCCACTGTCCTCCACCCCAGCCCATGGACCCTTTGGTTTCTGCTGAGTTAGAACAATAATATTTTTTGATGCCTCCATCCTCAGACCCCGGAATCCTGGCTTTCCCTGCCCTCAATCCTTATCTGGCAGGTTTCAGGGATTGGGGATTGAGCAGAAGAAAATGATTGTTGAAATATTTCTTTTGTTATTTTATTTTTTGCTTTTTGGTCCATACCTGGCAGGAATTTCTGGCAGGAATTACTCTTGGTGGAGGTTGGAGGGCCCTATAGGATACCAAGAATTGAACTGGGGTTGGCCTCGTGTAAGGCAAAAGCCCTACCTACTGTTTTCTAGCTCAGACCCAGAAAATTTCTTTCTGCTTTCAAAGTTTTTCTGATATTTCATCCCTCTTAGAATAGTCCAATGAGGTGGAGAAAATGACAAACTCTGAACATAAAGCTTTAGGGCTCCTGAGTAAGCTTGAATATTCCTTCCAATTTTTCTGGGGGACATACACTGTTGGAGACACCAAGGTCTAAGATCTGTTGGATTTTCTGGTTGTCACTAAGTGGCTCTTTGCTCCATCAAGCAGCAGAACTTGTCCCTGTCGTGAGAATCCCATGAAACAGTTTTGCGACTAAATGCTCTGGGAAAATTCAGCTCTGTCCGGATGAAGGGATTACATCCTGCTCTGTTATTGTTATTGAATTCTAAATGGTGACATAGAAATTATTTCCCTGGAGTGCAGTATATATTGCTGCTAAATAATAGAACTTTCCTGATTCGGAATAATTGGGTGTGTGTGGGTAGGGGAGAGGGTGTTCGTGAATTAGTGATAAGTCTGAATTATGGGGCATTGCAAAAAATTTTATTACCCTCAAATTAATGCAAATTAATGAGTAACTCTGTATTGTCAAGATGGGGTCCCTTAGGAGAGATGTTTTAATGAACAGATAAGAATCACGGGTAATTAGGCCTTTGCTGTAAACAAGGGGGCACAAACTGAGAGGTTTTGAAAGTGCTGGAAAACTTTTTAATGTGAATCGAACTCTCTGTGTATGGCAAATCTTGAAATTATCCCTGGCTTAGATTACATGATAAAACCTCAGAACATGCAGGATTGTGTGTTGTTGGGGAAAGTGGCTGTCCCCCCAAACAGTAGGCTGGCCCAGCTGCTCAGAAAGAAGGTTACTGACAACTCCCACAAGCTGCCCAGGAGCTCCCCTCAAACCTTAAAATGGCTGCAGAGCTGGCCTCCAATCCATCAGCTGAACCCCACCACATTCACACACAGCATACGTACTCACATACCTTACTCCCATTTGTTGTATTCTCATATATCTGGTAGTATATATACTTGCGTAAAAGTCACACCCAGTCACATGGGACACCTAGTCACTCTCTGCAACATGGATAGATGTATATACAAACATATAACACAGCAAAGACGCAGCTGAGGTGAATATTCATCCAAATGTGGATCCAAGTAAGAGATGTGGTGTCCCAATAGCCACTCTTCATGTCCATCTTCCCCTGAGATGTCAGTATGGCACAGTTACTCTCTGATCAGTGCTCACTCTGCTTCTGGAGAGGGAAAAGCAATTCAGAGTACCACTCTCTTTTTTCCTCCTGATTTCCAGGAGATGATGTATCCCTAGAAAATAACAGCAGGACAAAACTTGGGCAGCCAAGCCAATTGGATTAGTACTTAGGTCTTTGGCCTGTGCATCTAAACTAAGATTTTTGGCACATTTTCTTCTTTGCTTTGGGGGAAGAACAGACCATCAATAACATTTTATAGATGAGGAAACTGAGTCTCAGGAGGCTGAGTGACTTCCCAAAAGTGCTACTACTGGCACAGACCAAGCTAGGAGTCCCTCAGGTTTGGTGAGTCTGTCTCACATTGATAGTAGCTAATCTGTTGAAGATGAGGAAATGGTGAACCTAAACCAAACAAGAGATCAGGAGATGGGGGTGTTGTGGAGTGATAGCACTGCGGGTAGGGCATTTGCCTTGCATGTTGAAGATTCAAGTTCAATCCCCAGCATCCCATATGGTCCTTGAAGTTTGCCAGGAGTAATTCCTGAGTGCAGAGCTAGGAGTAACTCCTGAGCACTGCTAGGTGTGACAAAAAATACCGCTCAACCATCACCACCACCAGTTATATATAATATAATATAATATAATATAATATAATATAATATAATATAATATAATATAATATAATATAATATAATATAATATAATATAATATAATATAATTAATATAATATATACAGAGAGAGTGATGTAGATTGGGGCTACAGTGAACAGAGAAAGATCAAATATGAACCCAGTTACCTGGAAACTGCTCTGGGCTGTGGGAGAGAAGCTGAATCCCTGAAAGCATTCCCCCAAATCAGGATCCTGCAGCTTACTTTGCCAGAAAAATGTCACGTGGGGTGACGTCTCCACTTTGAGAGACTCAGAGGTAGACATTGGGTTTACAAAGAGATTCTGATGTGCAGCCTTTATTGAGGCATCACCAGACACTTTAGGGATAACACCTCCTTTAGTGCTTCACATCCCCCAAACGAGAGTGTGATTACTCACCTGGAACTGTCAGTCACAGCTATTGAGGAGCTGAGCTGAGACTCAAACCCAGCCATGGGTGTCCCTAACACAGTCTGCTCAAAGGGGCACCAAGTCACGGATGCTTTGTCCACAGTCTAGAGCAGTGGTAGGAGAAAAAAATGTCAGGAGCTCTTGGTGCTGCTGTATCCAGGAGTGCAGGCCAGACAGGAAGGAAAGGCAGGAATTTTTTTCATGTGGTACTGAAAAATATTTTCACTTGGGGACAAGGTATTATGAGACAGGAGCAATAGGAAAGCTTTATTAGCAATTAGTGGTCAATAAATGTTACTATGGTTTTGTTTTAATTATAACGTAATTATTAAGTGGATATCCTTGGAATCAACACAAAAGGCATGCAATGAAAATCGTAGAAAGGGAAAGACTCACAGCCCCCCACAAGAACAATGTGAGAGCTTCATACAGGTCCCTTGGTCCCCTGGGCCTCTGAGGTTGTCATGGTGGGAAATGAACACAAAGTTGGGCGTAGGGGTGGTGCAAATGGGAAAGAGAAAGATTTTGTCAGCACCTTGGACAGCAGCCAGGCAGGAGCCCATAGGGAGCTGTCCTGAGCTTAATGCCAACAATTGGGAGAAAGGGACATTTATCAAGTTGGCCATGTGCCAGGAGTTGTTCCAGTGCAGTACCCAGTTCTTTCGCTTCATCTGCCCAACAGTCCTGCCATGTAGATGTCATTTTCCCCAATGTCACGGATGCAAAGACTGAAAACAGGGATCATCTTGTCTATATGATGAATAGAGCAAGGAATAGAATTGGGATGTGAACCTGAAATGATGGGTCTAGGGGTCTAGAGCACATTTCAGGCTATTCCCACATATTGCAAAGATTACTCACTCCCATTGTCAGTAGGGTGAGTAGAAAAAATCAAATATAGAGGCTAGAGATATAGGACAATAGGGAGGGGGACTTGCCTTGCACATAATTGATTTGGTTTTGATCACTGGCATCCCATATGGTCCCCTAAACCTACCAGAAATGATTACTGAGTGCAGAGCCAGGAGTAATCCTTGAGCAGTGCCAAATAAGCCATTTCCCCACCCCATAAAAAAATGATCAAACACTGATGATTTTTTTTGTTTGTTTTTGTTTTTGTTTTTGGGCCACACCCGTTTGATGCTCAGGGGTTACTCCTGGATAAGCACTCAGAAATTGCCCCTGACTTGGGGGGACCATATGGGACGTCAGGGGATCAAACCACGGTCCTTCCTTGGCTAGCTCTTGCAAGGCAGACACCTTACCTTTAGCGCCACCTCGCCAGCCCCAAACACTGATGATTTTGACTCAGACCCAATAAAGGAATGATTTGTGTCTCTGCTAGAACTGGAAAGAGCCTGGGAAACCAACTATCTTATAACTCTGGTCACATACCTGCCTCCCAGTGACAAGCAATACTTAAGTCAGAAGAGAGGGCAAAGCTGCTGGCAATAAGGTATGTCCCATGGACCACCAATGAGGGATGTCCAGATGTGTCACACACAAATTCTGTCACCTTATTGCAGAGACCTTTAGGAAGCGGAAGGGTGAGGCTGACTTTTTTGTCCACCAGCCTCCTGCTCTGGCACTTTTGACTCCTCTCTTGACATTCAGCATGACCTATTCTCTTGAAACCTATTGCTGAGTTCCACCACTTTCTGTGACTAAAGGTGCGGACCGAGCTCTAGCATAGAAGAGCTTTGCATTATGAACTAAACAATTGAAATTTAAAATGTTAACTTTGGGGCTAGAGAGATAGCACAATGGGTAGCACGTTTGCTTGCACATGACCAACCCCAATTAAATCTCCTGAACTCCATATGGTCCCCCAATCACCTCAAGGAATAGCCCCCTGATCTCTGAGTCCAGAGCCAGGAGGAAACCTTGAGTGTGTCCAACTTCTATAATATCATATGGAGTCACCTAAAAAAACTACATCTTTTTTTTTTTAATTTAGAGACTTCTTTTTTTGGCTTTTCGGGCCACACCCTGTGAAGCTCAGAGGTTACTCCTGACTATGCTCTCAGAAATCACTCCTCCCTTGGGGGACCATATGGGATGCAGAGGGATCAAACTGCGGTCTGTCCTAGGTTAGCCACATGCAGGACAAATGCCTTACCACTTAGAGACTTTTTTAAAATGCAGGCATAGAATGATCTCTTTCATGTAGGATTTCAAGGTACCAAGCCAGGTAGTTGTTGTGTATGTAAATATTTTAGGGAATTATTATGTTACTGACCCTACCCTGATTGGTGATTGTGCCCTACCCTACGGTGTGACCTGGCATTCTGCCCCCACCCTAGGGTGGTACCTGATTCTGGGGGATAAAAACAAGGGTCTGTGGAAGGCGAGAGGCTTTTGGCTGAAACTTATGCTGAGTCTTTGGACTTCAGTCTTGTCCACCGAATAAAGCTAATATTTCCACAAGCCTGACTGCGAGCTGTTTACCTACAGTTTCACCTCAGAACCATCAGCTGGGCAGGGTGGCAGACGCGTGCTCCGAGCTGGAGGGAAAAGACCTCATCCTCCATCCCTCCATCAGTCAACCTCTTCAGGGGCTGACTTACAACAGGTAGCAACAAAGGACTAAAGGCAACACAACAGGAGTTGTGAAAGAGAGGGTGTTGGAGACCATGAGAGATGGAGGTCAGTACACTGGTGATAGATATAGTACTACAATTACATGCATGAGAAGCTATCACTAACAGTTGTAAATCATGAAACCCTAGACAATTAAATTTTTTAAAAAAAATTACAAAAAATGGGGCTTAAGCTATAGCACAGCGGTGGGCATTTCCCTTACATGCAGCTGATTCAGGACAGACCTGGGTTCAATCCCATATGGTCCCCCAAGCCAGGAGCAATTTCTGACTTCATAGCCAAAAGTAACCCCAGAGTATCACTGCATATGGCCCAAAAATAAAAAAAAATTACAGAACTTGGTACTGTGCAATAGTACAGTGGAGGGGGCACTTGTCTTGCATGTAACTGGCCCAGTTTTGATTCCCAGTATGCCATATGATCCTCCAAGCCCACTAGGGGTAATTACTGAATACAGAGCCAGAAGTTGCAAGTTGTGGTTCAAAAACAAAAACAAGTTCATTAAAAATCACAGAACCTCGATCAATAAAAATAAATATATATTAAAAATAAATAAAATAAAATCCAGGCACAGCAGATGGTCATTTCCACATGGTTTTTCATTAAACCAGAACAAACAACTCTGAGGTTGTCCCAATCATCTAATTCCTTCATAGAATGAAGAAGAGGTTGAGAGAAGAAATGGACTCCTCTGAGGACACAGAGCTGATGTCAAGACATATGAAAATTCATGTCCACACAATCCCTTAGTGTGGCTTGCTCAAGGTCACCGAGCTTGGGTTCATTCTCCCCTGAGGACCAAGGGGGAGGGTACAGAAGAAGGCTTGAGAACTGGAGGTTTCTCCATGTGGGCTGCAGGGGGTCACTGACTCTCTGGGATGTCTGTGTGCATGGGGGGGGGTGATCAAGTTGTTGTCGTCATATAAGGATGGTTTATTTGGAAACTGGGCAAATGAATGACACTTTCTAGATTTCCTGAAAATTGATTTGTAGCTTTCTGCATGGACCTGAAATGGGGTTCGGCTGAGAATGAGAGCAGTAGTGTGAGACTGAGATAAATCAAAGAAGCATGTAGGGGCCACTCTACAGAGCAGAGCCTGCTCCTCCCATTCACGGAAATCCAGGGTTCTCCCAGGAAGCTCCCCATCCTGTCCCTCCCATAGGAAGGCTGGCCCCAATAGACTAGCCTCCTGCTCCCTGCCCTCAGTTTCTTTCTATTTTTTTGGTAGGAGGGGATCACACCAGGCAGTGCTCAGGGGTTACTCCTGACTCTATGCTCAGAAATCGCCCCAGCAGGCAAGGGGACCATATGGGATGCCAGAATTTGAACCACCATCCTTCTGCATGCAAGGCAAATGCTTTACCTCCATGCTATTTCTCAGGCCCCCTCCAGTTTCTTTCTTTTTTATTCCCTCCATTCCTTTCATTCATTGTGATTGTTGCGATGACTGAGGAGTTGCACATGTCTCTAGTTGTGGTGCTCTCATGGTTTTAATGGCGGTGCACGCCTGGCGGAGCACAATCTGCTATGGTACATTGAAGTCTTGGTGTTTTGTAGTTTTAGTGGTTGTGTAGTTTTTACATGTGCTCTCCAGGGGCTGCACTCTTAACCAAAGCACATAGCTTATGGAGTGATTTTAGAAAGTCTTAGAAAGGGGGTGCTTTGTGCCAAGACTGGAGGGAAGGAGTGAGTAGGAACAACATCACAGACAGCCACCAGCCTAGCTGGTTATTTGGCCTGGGCTTGTAGCCAGCTAAGACTTTCTCAGATCACTCTATAATCCTTTGTATTACCCTTCAGTCGAGGTGAATCTATTGCAAGCTCCTAGCTAGGCTCGTTGGGGACTGCTCATGATTTCCTTTGGTTAAAGATCTCCTCTTAAACCCTTCTTCCCTCAAGAAGCCATCTTTGACTCCCCGAGTCTGGTAGATATCACTGCACATGCTTACAAGGGTCCCATGAGCACTGGGGTACAGCATGTCAAGAGGTGAATAGAAGGTCAGGTGGGCGGTTTTCTTGTGTCCATAATCTACCCCCATGACCCGGGAGGTTGCCAGGAGCAGCAGGTGTGGGCTGGGACGGCCACCTGGAAGCTCCCTGAGCTCAACCTCTCCTGGGATGGTCCCAGGTGTGGGGCTTTGTGACACTCGCCCCAGGGGTGGCTCTGCTTACCTGCTGATGGGAGCAGGAGGCAACAGCTTGTCCCTGGAGCATCAAGCCACCAGCTGGCTGGGCTGAAGGCAAGTACCGCCCAACCCCCATGCTCTTAGCTGCCATGAGCAGCCTAGCAGGTAGAGAGGGGCAGAAGGTCAGCATGAGGACCTGGATCTATGTCTGGGACTTAGTTCTGTGCATGATCATGTTGGGAACCTGGCTTGTGCTTCCATGCATGGAAATGTCCCTGGGGTGTTTGCACATACCCTGGGCAGAGTTCACAGGTGTGTGTGTGTGTGTGTGTGTGTGAGAGAGAGAGAGAGAGAGAGAGAGAGAGAGAGAGAGAGAGAGAGAGAGAGAGAGAGAGAGAGAGAGAGAGAGAGAGAGAGAGACCCTATGAGCTGGGGGTGAATTCTCAGGCATGTTCTATGTGCAGCTGTGTACTAGATAGTAACCTACCAATCATGCAGGCTGACCTTTGCCTTTCACCACCTGGAGTGCAAAGGCCAACTCAGCTCTGTGTCTCTGGGCAAATCACATCACTTCTCTGAGGCTTATTATCCTCATCTGCAAATTAGGGTGAGACTCATCACATTCATTTGTACTGACTTTTACAGAAAGGATTAAGTAGAATGTAAAGTCCCAGGCCTGCAGCTGGCTCAGAGATAACATTAATAAATATTGGCAATCATTATCTGGAAGATGTGAGTTTATGGACTGAGGCACAGATGTAAGAATGGTTTTGTAGTCAGGGGTCACTCCTGGCTATGTTCAGGGACCATATGTGGTGCTGGGGACCAACAGGGTCAGCCACAGGCAGGGCAAGAATATGTGGTAAAGAGCCAGCCACCTGCAAGGAAGAGTCTTTTACCCACTGTCCTGTCTCTCCAGGCCACCATAGAAATTTTGGACACAATATAAATGCAAGTTGTATTTGTATGTTTTTCTGTTTTTGTTTTTTTTTTGGTATTTGCATGTTTTAAAGGTCAGATTTAGAGGGGTGTCATTTGTACATATTCACTCCTCCCTTCTGAATTTTCAATTATGTGTGTTCAAAATACAGAACATCCCTATCACCCTCCATTTCTTCTTCCCTGCTCCTGTGTCATTGGTGCTTCCCCAAGCCCTGCCTAGGAAACCATTGATCTACTTCATGTCACTGTACTTGCTTACTGTAGTTTACCCTATGAATGGGAGCAGACAGAAGGCAAACCTTTCCAGGGCTGCTCCTGTCCTTACATGGAGGTGTTTCAGCTCAGCCAGGCTATATGACACACTAGCTTTTCCTTTCCCCACCATAGAGTGAGTCACTTTCTGGGTGCATCAGCTGATGTAACCCTTCACCATGGAAGGACTTTCCAGTTGCTTCAGAGTTTAGGGGGAAGTTAGGAATATCCCCACACAAGATTTGGGTGGACATGATTTTATTTATCTTGGGCACATCTTTAGGAGTGGAATTGCCGGGTCACATGGAAGGGAATATTTAACTTCACAAGAAACTGGTCCGGCCCTGTTGAATGGGCGACTCAGTTGAAGGAGTTTGTCCTTAGGCAATATGGTCACTGGACCAAGACACCAAGAACCCCCACATAGCCCTAGAGGGGAGAGCTTCCTGCCTCTCAGGCAGTAGCCAAAGGCTACTGGAGCATAGTCCGTATACTTTGTGGGTGACTGGAACACACAGTGACACATGGTTTTCCAATACATCATGAGTTTGGGGAGAGGTGAGGAGGGATGCTCTCTCCTAGAGATTTTCAGCCCACTGGGTCCATGGTTCAATGAGTCTGAGGATGCAATACTGCTAAGGCTCTGCAGTGCCAGGGATTATGGGCTCCCTCATCTGGCAGTGCTTGGTGCTTCCATACCTACACCCCAATGTACTTAGGGGACCATGTAGTACTGAGGTCAAACCAGGGTTGGCCCACATGCAAAGTAGGCTCTCTAATGTCTTTGCTACTTCTCACTGGCCTCCACTTGGGTTTTTTCTTTTCTTTTTTCCAAGTAGTTCCTTTTCCTTGTGTTCTACAAAATCACCTATTCACGATGAGTTATGGGAGTGCAAACTATAAGGCGCTTGGGTCCTATCCCAGCCAGTGAGAGAGCTGGTGTAGAAGACCCCCGGATGAAGTAAGAGGGTAAATAAAGGCCTAGGACAGGGTCAGGAACCAGAACCAGAACCAGATGGAGCAAGATTAAAGTTGAGCTGTGATTTAAACAGTGGAGCTCTTTTTTTTTTAATATATTTTTTATTTAAGTAACATGATCATATTTGGGTTACAGTATAACCAGAACACCCCTTCCCCCCTCCCATCCCCTGCCTGTATTCGAGACAGGCATTCTACTACAGTTATTTGTTTTTAAGTTCAGTAAGTTGTATTTTTTTTTTCCTTAAAGGATAAGAGTAAAAAAATACAATAAAGGTGTGATAGTGGCAATCGCTGTTGTTTGCCTGGATCACACCAGGCAGCGCTCAGGAATTACTCCTGGTTCTACGATTGCTCAGAAATCGTTCCTGGCAGGCTCGGGGGACCACATGGGATGCTGGGATTCGAACCAGCATCTTAAGAGCTCTTAAAGAAACTGGACAGGAAGATGAGGAAAGGGACTTGATTTCCTTCCAGTTTCTAAAAGTTCACCCATTGGCAGTTTTGGGGTCAGGCAACCCCAGCATGTCCAGCTTAAGAGAGTTAGCATCCTAGACTGGGGCCTACAGGCAATAATGGGGGTTCAGAGGGGAGAAAGCAGACCCTCTAAATTACCCCTGCTCCCTGGGCTGGATGCAAGGCCAGGCCCCTTGTAGGGGAGCCCATGTTAGGAGGTGGGGGGTCTTTGTGGGAGGTGGGAAACCTTCCAGCCCCAAATCTGCAAGGCCCACCTCCGGAGTGCCTCTCTCCCGCTTCATCCCTACTCGATTCAGCTGTCACACCCGGGTCGGCCTCTGAAGGGCCCCCAAGAGGAGGTGATTTGTGCAGCCTGGCCGCCCATTGTCCTCTGGGATCCAGCTTTGCCAAGAATAACAAGAGCTGGCTTGGGGGGCTGGGGAGCAGGGAGAGGGGCGGAGAAGTAAGGAGGAGGGTTCCCAGGGGCTCACCCAGGGCCCAGGTGCTGTGACTGTCCTCTCGGTCTGGGTCTCAGTTGCAGAGCAAGTGTGTGCTCACTTGTTGCCTCGAATAGGCATGTACTACAAAGCTGGAATTGCGCCCTAGAGCTTGGAGGGTTGCATCGGGTCACCCCCCAATTGTTCTCTGCCACACCTCCACGGGGCTCTGAACCCCACTCCGGACCTCTCAGGGGTCGACCCAGGAGCCTCCCAACCGAACCCGGGGCCAGTTGAGCCAGTCTAGCTGGGCTCCACCAATGGATAAGCACAGGACTGGGGTTGGGGCCTTGCAGGGCAGGCAGGTGGGCTCCACCCCATGTAGGTTGAGTGGCGGCTGTGGCTGCGCCTAGGAGCCCCGTGGGGGCCAGGCAGCCCTGTCTGGCCCCCTAGAGCTGCACCTGGGCTTTGCAAATGGTCCCTGGGCTGCATTCTGCTCACCTGGGTGCATGGGCCAGTGGCTTCTTGCTGAGGATCCTCTGTGCCCTGCTCTGCACAAGAAGAACCTGCAACTCCTGTGTGTGTGTGTGTGTGTGTGTGTGTGTGTGTGTGTGTGTGTGTGTGTGTGTGTGTGTGTGTGTGCCCAGGTGGCTGGGTGCATGGGAGGTGCTTGGCATGTCCCTGCGTGTCCGTGGGGATGCTGTAGGGTGGCCTGATCGTGGGTCTGCTCTGAACCATGGTGCAGGCTGGATCACCAGCTCTCACGGAGTGGCTCCTCCCAGGCTCTCTTGGGGATCCGCAGAAACCTTCGCCCTTCCAAAGGGACCACCAGCTCCCAGGGGTTCAGCTTGTTTTGTTCAACCGACATCACCGAGATGTGATGTGCTTGCTGGTCTCCTTCTTTGTCCTCTGGGATGACCCTCCCTGCGCCAGGTTAGGGAGAAGGTGACCTCTCTGGGCCCCACTGCTCAGTGTCTCGCAGCCCTGCGAAAAGTCCCTAAAGGATCCTAGCAAGAGAGGCGGAATCCCAGAAGTTACCATGAAACTGGTGAACAGGTGTTCTTGTTTTTTTTCTTGCCACACACCAGCAGGCTTGGGGTCCCTCCTGGTTTGTCGTTGGGGGGTCACTCCTGGCAGTGGGACTGGGGATTGATTGAACCCAGGACCCCTGCCTGCCAGGCCTTGTGAACCATCCATCTCCCTGCCCCCAGTGGTTTCCATTCTTTATAAAGA
This sequence comes from Suncus etruscus, assembly GCF_024139225.1. Taxonomy (NCBI): domain Eukaryota; kingdom Metazoa; phylum Chordata; class Mammalia; order Eulipotyphla; family Soricidae; genus Suncus; species Suncus etruscus. The sequence goes on from NC_064852.1 coordinate 12,413,810, forward strand.
AAGTATATCTCTACAGGGAAAAAAATATTTAATTTAAAAATGCAACTGAAAGTAAGCATGGCTTAGATACAAGGACAATAACCTATAGCATATTCCATTGTGTTAATCTGTAACATATTCAATTGAAACAAAAGACAATAAGTGATTTGGTAGTAAAATAGGCTTGCCCTATGATGCATGTTTCAGGAATATCACTGACTAGAGGAAGAAAGCTAAAAGTTAGTAACAATGAAAAACATTGAATTAAACAATGAAAAACAATGAAACTTTTTGGACTTTGGTTTTGGGCCACACCCAGTGGTGCCTAGATGCTGGCTCTGTGCTCAGAAGTGTGACCCCTAACTGTACTCTGGGGACCATAGGCAGTGCTGGGGATTACAACCAGGATAGGCCAGATGCAGCTGCATGCTTTACTCCTGTATTAGCTCTGGAACCCCAGGAACCACTTTATTTGTTTGTTTTGTTTTGTTTCAGGCCACACCCATTGGCGCTTAAGGCTTACTCCTGGCTCTGCACTCAGAAATCATTCCTGGCAGTACTGGTGAAGCCATATGGGATGCCGGAGAGGGAACCCTGGGTTTTGATGTGCAAAACAAGTGCCCGACCTGGGGCCAGAGAGGTAGCACAGAGGTAGGTTATTTGCCTTGCATGCAGAAGGACGATGGTTCGAATCCCGGCATCTCATAAGGTCCCCCGAGCCTGCCAGGAGTGACTTCTGAGCATAGAGCCAGGAGTAACCCAAGAGCTCTGCTGGATGTGACCCAAAACAAACAAACAAACAAACAAATAAGCAAAAACAAGTGCCCTACTTGCTGTACTATCGCTCCAGCCCGCATGAGTCATGGTGTTGTTGTTTTTAACCAAGCAAATTTGCTAAGTTAAAGATGAAAACCTTCAGGGACAGAGTAATGTAGAGAAATGAACTCATTCAAGCTAAGGGAGGATGAGTTCACAGCTATGTCCTGGAGGGGATTTGGTACTGCTGTCAGATTCACTAGGAGTCCACATCCCAGCAGTCCTACTAAGGAAAACCCATCCTCCCAGATGACAAACATATGCATGCCAAGATCTTTTGGGAGTTTTAGTCCCTTAAAGCATGACTTGTAATGCAAAAGTATTGAGAAGCAATTCAAATGTCCTCGCAAGGAAGTCTAGTTGAATGAATCATCGCGTAAATTATGCTCTGGATGCTAAAATGGTTCATTTACTTGTTGGAGTGCTTGCAAACAATGTGCAGGGGACTCAAGGGCCACCAGGCTAAACAGTTCAGTGCTTGGATCCTACAATGTGAGAATGTTCCAGCGCAAGAGGTTGGGGGCTTCCAGGGCCAACCCCGTGGTGCTTGGGGGCCATGACATGGCTCAGGACCTTGTCCATGCAATGGACACTCTCTAGCACCTCAAGTTCCCTCCTCAATTCCACTACAGCACTCTAAGAGGTTCAAGTAAGTCTGTACCAGAACATAGGTATCATGTTTTGTAATATAAAAATAAAAAGTTAACGGGGCCGGAGTGGTATCACAGTGGTAGGGCATTTGCCTTGCATGCGCCTGACCCAGGATGGATGCGGGTTCATTCCCCAGCATCTTACATGGTCCCCTGAGCCAGGAGTCATTTCTGAGTGCAAAGCTAGGAGTAACCCCTGAGCGCTGCTGGGTGTGGCCCCTCAAAAAAGAAATAAAAATATAGAAACTTAAAATTATATTTCCCCAGTTTCATGGAGATATAATTAACATACAGCTGATTAGAAGTTTGAGATATAATGATTACACCTGCATATATATTTTTTACTACAATAAGCATAGTTAATATATATCATCTCCCATAGATACCTAAAACGAAAGGTATGTTTTTTTCCCTCATAATTGAAACACTCAGCCACATTTGGCAGCAGCCACACACACTATACAATAAGGCGTCATGCTGTAGATGGCATCCCTAGTACTGGGTAGAACTTCCAACTTGGCGCTCAGGTATCACTTTCTGCAGTGTTCAGGGGGCCATGCAGTGCTGGGGTTCGAATTATGGCCTCTTGAATACAAAGCCTGATTTCTAGCCCCCTTGAAACTGTCATCTAGATCCAGTTACTGTTTTTCATGGCTTAACAGAAAATGATATGTGGGAGAAAATCTCTCACTTGCATTTTTCTGTACTGAAATGTGCCTATTAGTTTTATGTTTTTTTTTTGGGGGGGGGGGATCACACCAGGCTTTGCTCAGGTGTTACTTCTGGCTCTGCACTCAGAAATCGCCCCTGGCAGGCACCGGGGACCATATGGGATGCCAGGATTCGAACCACCGTCCTTTTGCATGGAAGGCAAACGCCCTACCTCCATGCTATCTCTCCGGCCCCTATTTTTATGTTTTTAATTGTGGTAACATCCGTTTAGAATACTGTATAAGTTCCAGGTAGAGATCTGCTCTAATAGGATCTCCCCACAAAGTCTCTAGAGCCCAACCTCCACCACACCTGACCCTCTTTATTCATTGCAACCCTTATCCAACTCCCTGCCATTTTTTGTTTTTCTCTGCCTCTAACCACTTGCTCTTTTTCTTGTGTGCTCACTTGCTTGGTGCTTTGCTGATAACTAAAAAAGTCCCACACCCACCATCTTCCAGGCAGAAAAATGGGCTGGCTCCTCTTCCAAGCTCAAAAAAAAAAGAAAATAATGGTCATAAATACTTCCCAGGTAGCTTGGTCAGGTTTGAAACCTCTGTGAAATTCTCAGAAAGGGTGGAGACAGATTCCCCTTTCTGCATGAACTATAATAGCCCGCCCCCACCCCCTACACACTCTGGCAGAAACAGCCCAGCTCCATGACTTACCCTTAACAAACTTCCAAGCCACCAAATTCTTTTCAGATCTATAAATCCTGGACAGCTTAAGGACATACAATACCTCAAAGTTTTACAGCAATGCCAGCCCAGTAGTATCATAGGAAATCTGATGGGTAAGTTAAAAAACAATCCTCCAACCTCAGTGAGCCTAAACAGTAACTGAGAAGACTCAACTAGTACCAAACACAACCCAGTAAATCTTTTTTTTTTTTTTTTTTTTTTTTTTTTGGTTTTTGGGCCACACCCGGCAGTGCTCAGGGGTTACTCCTGGCTGTCTGCTCAGAAATAGCTCCTGGCAGGCACGGGGGACCATATGGGACACCGGGATTCGAACCAACCACCTTTGGTCCTGGATCGGCTGCTTGCAAGGCAAACGCCGCTGAGCTATCTCTCCGGGCCCCAACCCAGTAAATCTTTAGAGGATGAATTTAGTAACACCATGAAGAGATAGAAGTTATTTCAAATCGATCGTTGTTGATCTAATTTTTTTTTTTGACAATTCCATTTGCCTTTGTGCTATAAAAACAACATGAAGTTGAAGTCATTTTGTTTTGTTTTGGGGGCCACACCCAGCAGTGCTCAGAGATTACTTCTGGTCTGTACTCAGAAATCACTCCAGGCAGGCTCAGGGGATCATATGGGATGCATGGGATTGAATTTAGGTCGGTCACATGCAAGGCAAACTCCCTATCACTCAGACCCCATCATATGAAGTTTGCACCTACAAGGAGGCAAATTCTGGTGGTAAGTGAGAGATTGGGGACACTGATGAAGGGAAAGTCACACTGGTGTAAAATTGGTGTCTGAACATGTAAAGCCTGAAATGACTATATTATGCACAACTTGATAAATCAAATTTATAATTAAAAATTTTAATAAAATTTAGGACTAGAGCAGTAGCACAACAGTAGAGCATTTGTCTTGCATGTGACTGACCCAGGACCTGGGTTTGATCCCCCGAGCCAGGGGTGATTTCTGAGCGCATAGCCAGGAGTAACCCCTGAGCATCACTGGGAGTGGCCCATAAAGCAAAATAAAATAATAATAAAATTAAAAGAAGTATTCATGTTCTTTTTCTGGCTCTCATCCTTGTAAGAGCTATTGAGGAATGTCCTTCTGCCTCAAGGAACATAAAGGAAAAGGTGGCCTTGTCTCCAATCATCCCCAACCAGGCACTGTGACCCACCAGCGGTCCTCCTGCACTTCAACTCTGGGGCAAAATGGCTGATGCTTAGAAAGCTCGTCTTGTGGATGTGGCAGTAGGGGAGAGCTGTGTAGAGGGTCTGGGAGAGAAACACTGGGAGGACAAAAGAAGGTAGATGGAAGGCCCCTAGTTCCCATCTTTGGTAGCTGGCTTGGAGGAGGTCTTTAGATCAAGATGCTAATAGCAGGCTGTTGTCACCAATAAGAGGGGACACAACTTCAGCTCCCAGTTTGGTTTCTTGGGGGGCTCACCTGGGAACTCCCTGACAAAGCCTGAGCTGTGGTCATTGCACCTTCTTGAGCAGTCCCTGTTGGGGACAAAGCTCTACAGATTTTGCTGTGAATAGGTATGGCCTTCAAGTCCTGTGGCTGAGCACCCAATGTGTCTACATATGGACTTTGGGGACAAGAATGAAGGTGGGATGAAGTCAAGGGGAGCCTACCTCATAGGACTGGAGGCTATATAGAGATCTCTTGATCTCTATTTTCCTTTTGGGGGAAAAAAGAAGGAGAAAGAGAGGAGCTTATATTCAAGCACCCACAGGCAACTCCCCAGTTATGCTAGGCCCATGATCCTGAGCCTGTTAGGTGGCCAATCTGGTGACACTGGGGAACATTAAAACCATACTCAGCAGCATCCAAAAGGCCCTGGGGCCAGAAATTAAACTTGGGGCCTCAGGAAGGCAATGTATATGCCTCACTTCTCTGGTTATCTTCCTGGTCCCAAGATCTCTGTCTCTCACTCTGTCTCTGTCTCTATCTCTGTCTCTCTCTCTCTTTCTCTCTCTCTCTTTCTCTCTGTGCCTATGTCTCTCTGTCTATCTCTCTGTGTCTCTGTCTTTCTCTCTCTCTTCCTAATTTGGGCCAAAAATTTCTTCAAGTGGTCCTCAGGGGACCCTATAAGATGCTGGGGATCAAACCTGGGTTGGCTGCAAGCAAAAGCAAAGCCAGAACCTTAACCCCATGTCTATTCTCTCTAGCCTCAAGAAGTTTCTTATGAATCTATACTCTATCTGTCTGTCTCTTCCTCTCTCTCCATCACTCCCTTTCTCCCCCTGCCCTGTAAGGACATAGTGACAATCCCCAAACCAAGCAGGAGATTGTCATGTCACCAGGACCCAAATAAGCCAGACCCTTGACTTTGATATCCCACCTGTCTCCAGGCTGTGCTGTGACCTCTGGGCTGTCAAAGTGTCATCATCTGCCAATAACTTTCATGCAGGCTCTGACTGTCCTTGCCCTAGCTCTTGTCAAGGGCATCAGCATAGGAGCCTTCCTCCAGCCCACTGAGCTTAGGATGCCTTGCTGCAGCCAGATCTCTGAGTACAGGCCACTACTGTCCATCTGGGACTTGGGTGAGAAGAACTGTTGTGCCCAAGGAGCTCTTGGCAACCACCTAGAAGTAGACAAGGAGAATGTCTCCATTGTAAAGTTGCTGATCTGACACAGTGACTCTGTCTGGGACTTCAATTTACTTCTCCAGGTTCTCTGGGTGATTGGTGCTGGGACCATCACTGCCATACTGTAAGGAAGCTCAGGAGCTCAAGGACACCCCCACTTACAGGCTGTGTACCAGCCAGCAGAAAATGGGAGCCCAGCCCCAGTCCAGTCTTTGATGATGCCAGCTTTCTCTTAGTGCAATGATCCCAGAAGAATCACAGCCAAGATGGCCCTACAGCCTCCCCTCGATTCCAGACCCAGAAAACCCAGGAGAGATATAAAGTGATCAGAGCTGTTTTAAGCCTTTCCACTTGGGAAAGATTTATTCTTGCAGTCCTGGGACCTCCCCAGGAGACAAGGGCCTCCTCCCTTCAGTGGCAATGCTCGTCCAGCAGAGGGGGATGCTGAGCTTTCCTGCTTGCCCAGGTAAGAGGCACCAGACCTGACCGTCCCATAGGGGCAGTGGAGCCCAGAGAGGGCAGTTAGGAGCTAAGAACTCGGCCCTGGACCATGAATGCGAGAGAGGCATTCAGGAGACGCTCTGTGCATAGTCTTAAAATGACATCTGTCCCCGACTAGGAGTCTGCGGTTTGTACAAAGAAAGGTTAGGAAAGGCTGAAGTGGCCCCAAGTGGGACTCCATGCTCCCAGGTCATCCTAGCCATTCTCTCCCACCCAGATGTCTACATTATTTGGGAAGACAAGGTCCTCAGTTTGAATGTACAAGGTAGGCAAACTTGAGCCATGTATGACTCAGAGCTCTAGTGGTCATTGGACTGGATCATATCCATGCACCTCTGTTCCCAGTGTTTTTAAGCTCTTGGGTTCAGATGTGTGAGCCTAGGGGAGACGCACACAGAAAACATTGGGAAGAATTGATGATGGTCAGCAGTAAGAATTGCTTTAGCCTATTGGTCTATTTAGTCCTGAATGGAGCGGGAGTCCTCCCATTGCCCTAACTCACCACCAGAAAATCAATCAGCATCCATCTTGTTGGCAGAGAAATGGCCCAACTCCACAACTAATCATGAAAAAAAAATGCTGAATCTTCGTAGGTAGGCTGGTCTGGGCTGATGATTCTGGGGTCTTCTCAGAATGAAGGTGGGCAGATTCCCCCATTTTGTCTAAAGGCACACCAGCCAACAGCCATACCTGATACTATCTGGCACAGAAATGGCCGACTCTACAACTGAATCTCGTGAAACTGCCAAAACACTACAGCTCTATAGACCCTGCACTGCATAGCTGTGGCAGCCTGACACCTCCAAATTTTAGTTCTGTCAGTCCAGTAGGATCATAGCAAATCTGGTGAGAAAGTTGCATAGGAGACCACCTTGCTCAATGAACCTAACCAGTAGTACAGAAGGTGCAACTAGCACCAACCACCAAGTAGATCCTTGTACAATGACTTTAGTAAACGCCATTGTGAGATATAATAGTTATCACAAATTGATAAGTCCATTTGCTTTTGTATAATAACATGAAGTAAATTTGTTTGTACTTGCAAGGGATCAGGTTGGGGTGGTGGGGAAAGTGGGGACAGTGGTAGAAGAAAGACCACACTGGTGATGAAATTGGTGTTGGAATATTTTATAACTGAAACAACTGTATTATTTTTTTAATTTTTTATTTTTTTATTATGAGAACAAAGATCAAAGAAAGAGGACAAGATAAAGTTACAGTGGGAAGACAATCACCCATAAACAGAATTCTCAGAAGAAATCCCCTTGCTGACGCCTTCATTTTGAACTTTCAATCAAAGAGCATTAAGAAAAATAAAACAGAACCTATGCACAATTATTTTGTCCCTCAGGTCCCCAGATTGTAGTACATTATGACATTTCTTAGCAGTACACAAGGCAATCTAAAGCCACAAAATTTATGGAACTCCTTTAACATTGAAGGCATAGTTTTTTTTTTTACAGTTCCATGCACATGCATATTAGTTTAAGTTAACCTCAAAAATTTAAGTGGTTTTTTAAGAATTAGAAAAATAGAAAAAGGAGCACTGCAAAAGAGGTGTTAGAGTGGCAATTGTTGTTTGCATAGGCCCAGCAAAATATGGGGGACATGGAAAGAAAAAGCCTTGGCCTAAATACAAGGACACCTACCTCTGAAGTTTTCTGGCATAAGACCAACTCTAGGCTCCAGGCATACTAAGCTGTCCAACCCAAGTCATTGACTGTAGTGCCAATGCACTTTTATTTTTCACACAGTTGCTGAACAACTGTATTCTTTTTTTTTTTTTTTTTTTTTGGTTTTTGGGCCACACCCTGTGACGCTCAGGGGTTACTCCTGGCTATGCACTCAGAAGTTGCTCCTGGCTTCTTGGGGGACCATATGGGACGCCGGGGGATCGAACCGCGGTCCGTCCTAGGCTAGCGCAGGCAAGGCAGGCACCTTACCTCCAGCGCCACCGCCCCGCCCAAAACAACTGTATTCTTAACAAATCTGATAGTGTTATAATAGGTAAAGGCTAAAATAAAAAAATAAAGAAGGTTTCAGAGTGGGGGCCAGGAGGTAGAGACCTTGGTGAGGTTGATATGAACTTGACTCCCAATGCCACCCCTGGGGCCGGAGCGGTAGCACAGTGGTAAGGTGTTTGCCTTAAACGCAGCCAACCCAGGATGGACCCAACTTCAATCCCTGGCATCCATATGCTCCCCCAAGCCAACCAGGAGCAATTTCTGAGTGCAGAGCCAGGAGTAATCCCTGAACACTTCTGAGTGTGATCCCCTCCCCACAAAAACAAACAAACAAAAAACAATGCCACCCCTGACTGGCTGTCTGAGGAGGTTTCATGATCGTATCTGTATAATGGGGGATGCTACTGTACCTCTTCCTCCAGAATGTGGCTGGGTTTAATGAAACTATCCACACAGGGTACTTAGCATAGAGCCTGATCTAAAGTCCCCATAGGTTTGTGCATCACTAATGCTCTTCTGAGCATGGGTCTCCTTATTTTGAGAGAATCACAATTCAGGAAAGAGTAAGGAGCTCTATAACCATCCCTCATCCCTGCACTCCTTGATGGACAGCACCTAGCTTAATTTTAGGCCATGACTAGTGGTGCTCAGGACTTAGTTCTAGCCCAGGGGATTACATGCAGTGGGGTAGTGCCGAAGGTGCTAAGGAACCAGAGTTGATCTTGTATAATATATATTCCCTTCTATTGACTTCTTTTGCTTGCTTTAATTTCCCTTTTGGTGACCATCACAGTGAGTGCTTGGCCCTTCTGAGAAACCATCCAACACTCCTCTTGTCCACTCTGACCCTTCTTTCCCCAACAATATTCTCTAGGGCCCTTATGGTGCTGGGTGGGAAAAGGCCACATGGACCAAGTCCTAAGATCCAAGAGCCCAGCCCAGCATGAGAAGGGCTTTGAGGCCTGAGAACAGAGAAGCATCAAGAAACTCAGCCAGGGCCCAACCATGGGGCTGGAGGCTGTGTTCCTCTTTGGCAGTTCCAGGAGTTGCCAAAATCTCAGTTTGACCAGTCATTGCCACCTGCCCATGGGCCCAGGGTCACCTGCACTGTCACTTGGACTCACCTCACCAAGACAATCTCAGTAGAGCATGACTGAGGACTCAGCCCCTTCAGCCCATGTGGAACACACAGTGTTGGGGTTTGGTTGTTGTTGTTGGGTCGCACTGCTCAGGGCTTACTCCTAGTTCTGCACTCAGGAATCACTCCTGGCAGCCTCAGGGGGACTACATGGTACACCACCGGATATTCAAACTGGGTTGGCTGCTTGCAAGGCAAGCGCCCTACCATTGTGCTATCACTCTGGCCTAGAACACACAGTATTACTGACTCCCCCAGATCCACCAGGCATAGCAGCTGGCACAAGGTAACCTCCATATTCTACAGGGTCACCTGCCATTGCATATGAAAGGACAGCACCACAACATGACATCACACACTTGTCCCCTCCCCTCCCCGCAGTCGCTGTCCCCCACAGAGCACAGGGCTCAGAACAATCCCCGTGAGGAAGGGACAGACCAGCAGCAACCCCTGTTCCTAACCCTTTGGAGGGAGCTGGGGTCTGCTTTGTTCTTCCTGGGCCTGTCTTTAGGGGGAGCCCGGAGCCCCTCCCCTCCCACAAAGGAAACCAAACAGCAGCTATTCTTAGATTAATGTCAGCCCCCCTCAGCCCCTGGGGTGGGGAGTCCCAAGAGGCATTTGTGAGGACGCTAATGAGCCTGGGCGGACTGGAAGGCAGCTGCCCCCCATCTCCTCCGCCCTCTGCCCCGCCCCGACGCTGGAGACAAAGACCAGCCCCAGACAATGGGAACTAGGCAAGGCCCACTTTGACAGGGAGGTGCTCCTCCTGGGCTTGGGGGAGCATCCACTTCTTGCACATCACACCACATTTCCTAAAGGGGGTCCCCTGGCCTAGCTCTGGCTTCGTCTCTGGAGTCATCCAGACGCCTGTGCTAAGCCTGCAAGGTTTCCTGGCCTGTAAAATGGGACCTTTCCACTTCCCTCCCTGGGCCATCACCTTGCAAGACCCCAGACTCAGCTCCCCTGAACCCTGATGGCATGGGTGGGAAAGCCCAGTAAGTGTCCTGACACACAGTGGGGCCGTCATCTAGTCTCCAGCCCTACAGTCGTGCCCCAACTAGAAAGTTGAGTCACCCCAAGCTTAGCTCTGAGACTCCCCCCCTACCCAAGGCAGGGTGCAGGACCCCTCCCACCACGCTGCACCAGTCCCAGCTCTGAGCAGCAATGACGGGCCCCGGCCACCAGGGGGCGGAGCCTCTCAAGGTTTCCGCACCAGCACAGACCTTCCCGGCCCAGGGTACTGGAGGGATGGAGACTGGGAGGGACCTCACCTGGGAATACAGATGCTCCCCATCTGTCCAGAGGTGGAGACATCCTGGAAGAGGAGCACTACAACCGTATCTCAAGTGGCGGAAAAGAGCTTCAGGCCTGACCTCCATCCTGTTCCTTTCCCAGGAGGAGCCTGTCTTCATTGTTTGGGTGATACACCCCAGTTTTCAGGGGTCCACTGTGAGATGAGATACAGCCAACCAAACCCCGAACTTCCATCTCTTTTCCAACTTGTGCCATCTCAGAGAAGGAAAAGAGGAGAAAGATCTAGAGACCCTTTTGGAACCATGGTCTAGCTAGATCTTAAACCCTTTGTAGTCAATTATTTTGGTAGAAATAGTGAACCCCTCAACCAACCTCTGGACAGGGAAGTGATCCCTCAGCCATCTGTGTGGTCCAGGGCCTGGTCCGGCTGGGTTGTTGATGACAGCTGGGAAAGAGCGACCCTGAGTAGTCCCCAAACCCATATTCTACCTTGTATTGTTATGTGGAAGCCAATAGAACTGTTGATCCCACAATTCAAAGCTTCCTAAGTATCACAGTGACCCATAAACGTGCTCAGTGCTGAGGCAGATGGCTTTGTTGGAGTGATTCAACAGGGACAAGAAAGCATTTTCTTTTCTTTTCTTTTACCTGTTTTTGGTTTTGGGGCCACACCCAGCGGTGCTAGGGCTTATTCCTGACTCCTAGTGGGGCCCAGGAGACCATACAGGGTGCTGGGGATTGAATCTCATCCAGCTGCATGCAAGAATTGAAACTGGGCCAGCTGCTCTGCTATTTCTCCAGCCCTGAAGGGTGCATTATCTGGGGTGGCGACTAGAGGATGAAAGTATGTTCCCTCCTGATGTAGCCAATGATCACAGAGACCCAAATTCAAGGCCCTGTGACTCTAGAGAAGCATCAGGACAGGAGGTCGAAGGGGAGCGCGGGGGACAGAAACCTGCTTCTTATTGAAGAGAGACCTGCTTCTTCTTCTTTGTCAGGGTGGAAGACAAACCCAGTGTCCTAATCGAATGTCAGAGAATGCCATCGAATCGCAAGTCTCGTGACTAGGACAGCCCAGAGAGCTGTTGCGTGTCAAGGAATGTGGTAACATGCTCCGGAATGTCAGGGAGCTGGCGAAGTCTTGGAAATGTCACCAAGGGCTGTAAATGTCGGAAGATGTCACAGAATGCTGTCGCTGGCTGTAAATGTCATGGAACAGCCAGGACCCCCTTTCTCGTGTCATGCCAAGATGTTGAGGGCTGTGAGTATCGGGGAGGTCACTCAAGGCTGGTGGCAGGCATCAACAAATGTCCTGGGAGGTAAGGGACAGCCGGGGAGGAAGCTGGCGGCTGTCCAGCCTGCCCTGCTCATTTTGCAGGTGGGAAAGCTGAGGACCAGAGAGGGGAGAGGTCTGGTCCCACCAAGCCCCCACCAGCCACGGGCAGACGCACACGACATCTGGGTCCCTGTTCTCCCAGCCAAGAGGCCTGTCTGGGCCGAGGCTCCCTGGGACTAATTACCCCTGTGATGGAAACAGTGGTGCCCGGCGGGGATTTAGCAAACTCCCCATTCTGGCTGGCACTTGGCCTCTGCCCGGATGGGGAATTAGGCCCCGCATGTGGGGCTTGCTGGTCTGGGGCATGAAATAATGAGTTCTTTACACTAAATCAACAACATTCCTGCTGGCAGCAGAGAGGCTGTGTCAGGGGAGCCCCCCGACACTTCTCTCAGGGACCAGTTGGCCTGGGGGGGCCAAGGACTCAGGGGTGCCAGTCTTAAAGCCACTCTGGGCAGAGCCTAGGGGGTTGGAGTAAGGCAGTAGGAGAGGGGCCCTGGAAGTGTCTCTTAGGCTAACCTACAGGGAAGGAGGTGGATCTGGGCAGCAAGAAGTATCTAGAAAATGCTCCACTGTTCCAGCAGGCAGGCAATGGTTATGGACCATGGAGGGGGAAGGTAGGGCAGGATGGAGAGAGGAAAGTGTCTTTGGAAGGGCCCAACCTGGCTTTGCTGCACCACCACCACCACCAATGCTACCACTAGTCCCTTTGTGTGCCCCTCCCTCTGTCCCCATGTTCAACACGTCTCCTCCCATCTCTGAACCTGCTACCTGCTGTCTCCAGTGCCAGCAGTTCTGAATATGCCAATGTCACAGGCTCTTCTGCTCCTGCCTCTGGCCCCATCTTTCTTTACCAGATCTTGAGGGATACAGATAGGGGTATGGATCAGGAGACTGGGTTTGGGGACAGGAACAGAAACCAGGGAGGAAAGGGGAGAGACAGAAGTGGGTTGATCTACAGACTAAAGAAATAGACACAGAAAGAGCAGGGAGAGGAGGTGGAAGTGGGGAGAAATGAGGGACTGGTTGTCTGAAAGGTTGGGTAGGAGAGAAATTTTTGTTTGTTCATTTGTTTTGGGGCCACATCCAATGGTGCTCAGGGGTTACTCCTGGTTCTGTGCTCAGGCATCACTCCTGGCAGACTTGAGGGATTATAAGAGATTGAACCCAGGTTGGCCCTCTGCGTGCAAAGCAAATGCCCTACCCACTGTGCTACAGCTCTGAGCATTCCCTTGGTCCTTTTAATTGCCTCTATTTCCCACCTGGGCACTGTGCCCAAGTGCTGATGGGGAGTATGCCCAGCAGGGTCGCAGTCAGGGCATTTGGGGCTATTAAAAGAGAAAGAGGGTTGTGAGGAGTCAGGCTGCCACTCCAAAAGATGTTTTCCTGTGAGGGCTACTCTGATTTTTGCTGTCATCAGTGCTTCCTCACCTACTCCCCTGGCAGGGGTCTTCTCTGTTTCCTGGAATGGGGGACAGTAGTAAGGGGCTACCTGAGATTCCTGGCCTGTAACCTGTGAACTCTGGACTGAGGCAAGAACCCTCAGACATGTTAGGGAGTCAGGAAAGGTGATGCAGATAGAAAGGGATGCTCAGGGCCGGGCGGTGGCGCAAGAGGTAAGGTGCCTGCCTTGCCTGCGCTAGCCTTGGACGGACCACAGTTCGATCCCCCGGCGTCCCATATGGTCCCCCAAGCCAGGAGCAACTTCTGAGCACATAGCCAGGAGTAACCCCTAAGCGTTACCGGGTGTGGCCCCCCTCCAAAAAAAAAAAAAAAGAAAGAGATGCTCAGCAGCCTACCTGTGCAAGAAAGGGCTCCCTTTCAACTTGAGTCTTATTTTGGTTTTGGGGTCACATCTGGGAGTGCTTATGAGGTACTCAGGGTTTACTCCTAGTTCTGCATTTAGGTATGACTCCTAGCAGGGCTCAGGATACCCTATACAGTGCCGGGGATTGAACCTGGGTTGGTTGTATGCAAGCAAGAGAGGTGTACGCATGGGGCCACGGAAGTGGAAGAGGAACATCTGTGTACTCTGCAGGAGCTATCACCTATCACCCCAGAGCTCCTTTGTATATAGACCTGTAAAGCAGAGAAGCCAATGGCTGAGAGCTAGGCCTAGAAGAGAGACTGATTGGAACATGGGGAAGGGGGTGTGGTACTGGCAGGGTGGCCACACAGGAAAAGAAAATTACCTTGAAATCAATGTAAGTAACATGTATTAAAATAGAATCCTGAGAGCCCGGAGAGATAGCACAGCGGCGTTTGCCTTGCAAGCAGCTGATCCAGGACCAAAGGTAGTTGGTTCGGATCCCGGTGTCCCATATGGTCCCCGGTGCCTGCCAGGAGCTATTTCTGAGCAGACAACCAGGAGTAACCCCTGAGCACCACCGGGTGTGACCCAAAAACAAAAAAAAAAAAATAGAATCCTGGAAGATGACAGCATAAAAAAACTCTAAATTTGTCCCCATACATTCGGAATATAGTGTATAATACTCTTGATGGAATGCTACTCTGCTTTAAGAAGAGATGAAATCAGGCAATTAGTTGCTACATGGATTGAGCTGGAGGGGCCCAGACAGAAGGACACAGAAGGAAAGGACAGATACACAATGATCTATCCTGTAGGTGGGGTATAAAAAAGTACAATAAGAGAATAATAAGTGACTAAAAGCAACAGAACCTGAGAACTGGTCTACAGAACTTACCTGACTATGGCTGACGAAATGAGAGTGGGGTGTGGGGTGAGGGCACGGATTTTGGGGACTGAAACATGGTGGAGGGAAATGAACCTTCTAGTGGGTAATGTGGGAGCTGAACAGTGTATGCGTTAGTGAATCATTAACATTTTTAATCCATCATGGGAACTAAAATAAAATTTAAAAATAATAACTTGTTGGAAACAAAAAGGTACATCATAAAGATACACAAAGATGAAATGAAAGAAATTAGGGGAAGTTGATCACAAAATATTAACTACTAGCAACTTTCTGTGGCATTTTTCTCTATGAGCATTTCCTTTATGTTATGCATATACCCATTACCTTGTTCCTTGTTTATGTTTACCTGTTCATGAATTCATGCATTAAGATTTCCATCAATCCATTCATTCATCCATTTATATATCCATCAGGTCTATCATGCATTCATTATAACTACTCATCCATAATTCATGTATTTATCGATACACTGTGTCTACATCCTATATATGTTCCATCCATCTATCCCTTTATCCCTTCATCCATCCACCCATCATTATCCATTTATTCATCCATAGACTCATCATCACGTATCTATCCATCCATTTATGTCTGTCATATCTACTACTTTCCTATCTGTCACCCATCTATCCATCCAACCACAAAATGGCATCATAATATCCTTAAATTTCAATATGCCTTTTCCCATAACAATATGTGTATTTCTTGTCTTCTTTAACATTCTCCAGTAACAACTCTCCCTATTTTTAGAGACATATGGCTTCTTTTATAACCTTTCTATTTTAAGAGGCACGTAGAGACAGAAGCCAAGCAACACAAATGTATAGCTCAGTGAATTTTGATAAATACCCAGAGACCCACACCTGGTTCAGGAAAAAGAAGTTGGCCACTTTCCCAAGTGTTCCCGGCACCCTGCCCAGTCACAACTGCTCTCTCCCAGCCCCCTACTGTCCCCAAATAGCCACTATTTGATTTCTACATCAATTGCTCCGTTGCATTTTTTCATCATTTGAGCACCTTAATGGAGAGGTACTTAATATAGTGAATTGTCTGACAAAATCTCAGGATCCCACTTACAGTCACTTCATCTACTTCTCTTAACAAACTGCCTATTGAGGGATGCTTGCCATTGGGACAGCAGAGTTTTCCACCATCTGGATTTTGTCCCCATATTCAATATTTCCTTTGTCTTCTGCTCTTTCTGCAGATCACCTTCATTGTTGAAGTCATCTGAGGAATTGTAACCAACACCAGGAGATTGCTAATCTTTTTTTATTTCTCTTTGGGCCACATCCGGTGATGCTCAGAGGTTCCTCTTGACTATATGCTCAAAAATCGCTCCTGGCTTGGGGCACCATATAGGATGCTGGGGGATTGAACTGCGGTCCATCCTAGATTAGCCCATGCAAGGCAAACACACCCTACTGCTTGGCCACTGCTCTGGCCCCCTAATCTTTTCTTTGTGTGTGTGTGGTTTTTGGGTCACACCCAGCAGTGCTCAAGGGTTATTCCTGGCTCCATGCTCAGAAATTGCTCCTGGCAGGCATGGGGGACCATATGGAATGCCGGGATTCGAACCGATGACCTCCTGCATGAAAGGCAAACGCCTTACCTCCATGCTATCTCTCCGGCTCCTGGCCCCCTAATCTTAACTTTTCAAATTTCTACAATAAACACCACTAACATGAGGATCCTTGCCTACTCCCCTTTCTGTGCTGGCAGACCACTGGCTGGAGCACATCTCCTGCCCTATCTGAATGATTGCTGAGTTGGAATACTCCAACTCACTGCACTCTCCAACCTGGAGCACTGTCTGTCCATCCTTTTGTAGGTAGAGCCAGAATCCATCACCTTACTGCCCAGAGTGAGGTGTCCTCCTCCTCCAGCTGGGTTTCTTATCTATTCGGAGGCCTGCAACATGTCCTTATGATTTTTCTTTAAGCTTTTTCTTTTACCATTGGCAGGACCCAAGATTGAATCTGAGGCCTTGTATGTGTCCTCTTCCTGTGTCCCCCATAGACAAATTGTCCAACATCCAGCCTAAGGCCCACAGCCCATATGTTTTGGTGGGGGTGGGAGGGTCCTTGGGGCCAGACCCAGTGGTGCTCAGAGTCACTGTTAGCAGTACTTGTCAAACCATGTGGAGTAACAAGGTTTTATCTGAATTCAGCTACATGCTAGACAAGGGCTGTCACTCCTGTCCTATCTCTCTGGCTGCCACAGCTCCTGTTTCTGAAGACCAGCATCTCTGGGCTTGAGCTTGCATGTGACTGAGAGGCTCACAAAGTGGAACAATAGTATAGTTGTCCCACATGGAGGGGATCTGTGTCTGTGGTGCTCTAGAGAGAGTTGTCAGGAGTTTTCTGTCTGCTTTCCCAGTGGTCCTGTCCACGTCCCAGCCAGTGGAGTCTTTCTGGTGATTTCTTTTCCTCCTGGGTCTCATTCTTCCTCCCTCACTTTCCTTTCTGGTGTTGCCTTACCTTCCCCTAAAATCCTGGTCCCCAAATTCTTTTGTCAGACTCTGTTTGGGAGGAATCCCAGCTAGGTTGTTAGAGGATATTTTTTGTTGTTTTTAATAAAATTGGGGCTGGAGTGATGGTGCAGTGGTAGGGAGTTTGCCTTGCACGTGGCTGACCCAGGTTCAATCCCCCAATTTCCTAGATGGTCCCCCAAGCCAGGAGTGATTTCTGAGCGTATAGCCAGGAGTAACCCCTGAGCATCACCGAGTGTGGCCCAAAATAAAATAATAAAATTAATTAATAAAATTAATTATTTAATTGAATTACTCCAATATACACAGTTACAAAACTGTTCATGATTGGGTTTCAGTCATACAATGTCCAAGACCTTGGCCAGTGCACATTTCCCACCACCAATGCACCCGTTTTCCTTCCCTCCCTTCTTCCCCACTTGCTTCTATGGCAGATATCTCCCCCAACCCCTTTTAGACGCTGTGGTTTGCAATATTATTACTGAAGAGGTCTCATGCATATTCAGAGGGGATTTTGTGGCCTGGTGGCCAGCTCACCAGGCAAAGGGCCAGACTCATGAAGTGGGGACCCTGGAGGAAGAGGCTGAAGAGGCTGTACAGGTCAGTCAGCCCCACACTGTGCCTGCTAAATGAACACCATCCTGGGAAGGGTCCATCATTTCTCTGGGATCACAGCAATTTGACCTCATTGGCTGGAACAGAGAGCAGAAAAGGTTCAAGTAGGACTAGGGTTGTTTCCTTACCTGTTGGAGGCCTGCAACATGTCCTTATGATTTTTTTTTTTTTTGGTTTTTGGGTCACACCCAGCAGTGCTCAAGGGTTACTCCTGGCTGTCTACTCAGAAATAGCTCCTGGCAGGCACGGGGGACCATATGGGACACCGGGATCCGAACCAACCACCTTTGGTCCTAGATTGGCTGCTTGCAAGGCAAACGCCTCTGTGCTATCTCTTCGGGCCCCTTATGATTTTTCTTTAAGCTTTTTCTTATATCTTTGGCAGGACCCAGGATTGAATGCCTTGACTGTGCTAATCGAGTGTTCTACCATTTTATTTATCTATTTATTTATTTATTTATTTATTTATTTATTTTGGTTTTTGGGCCACACCCGGCGATGCTCAGGGGTTACTCCTGGCTGTCTACTCAGAAATAGCTCCTGGCAGGCACGGGGGACCATATGGGACACCGGGATTTGAACCAACCACCTTAGATCCTGGATCGGCTGCTTGCAAAGCAAACACCACTGTGCTATCTCTTCGGGCCCGAGTGTTCTACCATTTGAACTATCTTCTCAGCCAGGCTCTTTACTTTCTTTATTTCACTTTTAACCTAGTGTTCCTTTTTTTTTTTTTTTTTAATTTAAATTCTCTTGACAGAGGGCCCGGAGAGATAGCACAGCGGCATTTGCCTTGCAAGCAGCCGATCCAGGACCAAAGGTGGTTGGTTCGAATCCTGGTGTCCCATATGGTCCCGTGTGCCTGCCAGGAGCTATTTCTGAGCAGACAGCCAGGAGTAACCCCTGAGCACCGCCGGGTGTGACCCAAAAACCAAAAAAAAAAAAAAATTCTCTTGACAGAAAAGAAAACTGTATGACTAAAAGAAGACCCTCCAAAAGTCCATGGAAAAAATAGACCAAACACTAGGAAAAAAAGGGGGAGGTTAAAAAAAAAACCAACAAATGGCCCTTAAAAACGTGGGGTTTTATTTTCAGGGGCCGGGTAGGTGGCGCTGGAGGTAAGGTGTCTGCCTTGCAAGCGCTAGCCAAGGAAGGACCGCGGTTCGATCCCCTGGCGTCCCATATGGTCCCCCCAAGCCAGGGGCGATTTCTGAGCACATAGCCAGGAGTAACCCCTGAGCGTCAAATGGGTGTGGCCCAAAAACCAAAAAAAAAAAAAAAAAACAACTGGATGATGATGCAGGCTGCTCCATACACTCTCCAAAACATTCTTTCTTCCCTTGAAGCAGAATATTAAATGGACAAATGGAGACTCAGAGACCAGTCATCTGTCCCAGAGCGAGAGTGGCCAATGTTGGTCTAGAAGTCACTAGGGGAAGTATAATTGGTCATGCATCTAGGCTGGTCTCATGACAACTGATGACTTGCTTCTCAACACACCTGCCATTGTTATAAGGTAGCATGAGATATTTTTTTTCAAAAAAAATAAATTCATTAGCTGAACCACCATGAGCTATACAGTTGGATGGCAGCCTCAAGCTGGAGAAACTGAGAAGAGCTAAATGGACAATTAACCAAGAGCTGGAAGTGAGCAGATCAAAGTGAAGATTTTTATCTGGTTCCTGGAACTTAACCTCCAAATCCTGGCAATCTCCAAACAAATAAGGAACTCTTTTTGCTATTCATGAAATGTCTGTAGACCATAGCAGATGGTTGCTATCATCATTCTTCAACCGTTTTATAACTGCAGACGTGTACCTGCCCTGCCATATCCACCCATAGATAGCAGCTATAACATAGAAATTGTAACCAAGAAAACCAGTTGTTTTCGACCTCTCTTTACCTGCTGAGTGGCACTGAGCCATGGGTAAATGATTGAAGGCCACTGGTTTTTTCAGTTAGGTGCCTCCATGGAAATTCTAAACTCTTTATGCTAAAGAGGTTATTCCACCTAGAGTCTGACCATGCCAGGAAGTCCAACCATGTTAGCAAAGAAATGAGACTCTGAGTCATGGGATAAATGAACTTTACATTAGACTAAACATTGGCATTTATCACATTAGTTCTTGAGTCAGTCATGTCTACATAAAAACCCAGAAAAAACAGACATTGGAGCAGAGGTGAATGTATTAAATAATAACACGATGCCTGTGTTCCATTCCAGTGTGCTAGAAGGGTAGTGAGGATAATGGAGCCCTCCCTCATCTACATATCCCTCCCTCTGGTTTTGACTTGGATCACTTTGCTTTTCGGTGAATATATTGCTCTTTGAGTTGTCCTAGTGAACTGTTGAACATGTTGAGTTGTTCTAGTGAACAGTTGTGCATGAAAGAGGAACAGAATCCCCACGTTTGTGACAAACAGCTGGTCAGAAGGAAAGGTGTTCTGGGGGACTCCCAAAGTTTCAGCTGATGTCTGCAGCCTTGAGCTTTGTCTGCAAAGTTGAGCCAACCCTAAGAGGTTGGTGTCAGAAGTTGTTGCATGCTGGGTTGCAACCAGGATAGATGGTGCAGTGTCTCTAGGCTATCATAAGAAACTCTTCTCTTCTTCCCTCTAAGCCTCAGATGCATACTTAAGAGACACCTTTGAACTAGAACTATGACTTTTCTTAAAGGGACACAGGTCATCCTTGGCAGGCAGAGAGAGGAAACAATCTACCCTTGTCTCTTTCTTTCATTCTCAGTTCTCTAAAAACTGGAAAGCTGGAGAGTAAGAACATCTATAAAGGTCTCTCCCCAGGCATGGAGCAGAATAGAGAAAGCCAGGAAGTCAGTTTGGTGGCTTATTATCCATCTCCATGCCCCCAACTCATTCTCTAATACCTTTCCTTCTTTAGGATTCGATTAAATGAGGACCTGAAGGAGCTTTAATCATAAAGTTAAAGACAAAGCAGAGAGAATTCAGAAGATGAAAGGAACTGACTTCAGTGTCTGAATGCTTTGAGGAAGTACTGCCTTGTTCTCCTTACCTGTGAGGTGGGAAAAAATCCATCTCTGTTTGAGTCACTGGGTTTTGTACTCATCCACTTTCCTTCTCTTTATTGCTTTTGTTTGCTGTGTTACAGTTACCAGAAGTCACATATGTAGTTGTGACATCACAGATACCAGTAAGAGTGCCACCAGGATCACACTGAACATGTGGGGAAGTACCAGATCAAACTTAAGGTCTTGTATACTCAAGGCAAGTGATGTACTGACGAGCCATACTCCCACACCCATCAGTGATGCCCGGGGTTTACTCCTGGCTCTGTGCTCAAGGATCACTCCTAGTGTTGCTTGGGGACCATATAGGGTGCTGGTGATCAAACCTGGATTAGCTGCTTGGAAGGTAAATGCCCTGCTTGCTGTACTATTACTCTGACCCAGAAACTTTATATTTATTTCTTTGCTTATTTAATTATATATTGGGGGACATACCCAGTGGTACTCAGAGATTACTCCTGGCTTGGCACTCAGGAACCTGTCCTAGAAGTTTTGGGGGAACCACAAATACTAGGGATTAAATCCAGATTAGCCACATCCAAGGCAAGTACCTTACCTGCTTTTCTATCTATCCAGTCCCACAAATGTATTTTTTTGTTTGTTTTTGGGTCACACCTGACAGCTGTCAGGGGTTACTCCTGGTCTATGCTCAGAAATTGCTCCTGGCAGGCTCAAGGGATTTGAACCATTGACCTTCTGCATGCAAGGCAAATGACTTACCTCCATGTTATCTCTCTGGCCCCACACAAATGTATTTTTAAAAGTCTTATTGCTTCAGCAGCTTTCCCAGTATCCTATCTGATATTATTGACATTGGAATTAGAATATAGGCTTTTTAAAATACTTTTGGAGAGAGGGTAAATGAATATAATACTTCTCAAAGGCAGTTTGACAAAATGTAGTGGGAGCTTTAAAAATATCTGATCACTTGACTACATGATTCTATCTCTTGGCATTTGTTTTCAGAAAACAGAAATATCATCACAAATGTATTGAAATGCATATTTATGCTGTGATTTTTATTCTTTAAAAGAAGAACGGGACTGAGAATGTGACAAAGTATAAGCCATGCATATGTGAGGTTCTAAGTTTGCACTATAAAACAAATGGGATAATTAAAAAATACAATAACAAGAAAATGACTAATAGATTACATGGCATAAATACACAGTGGCACATAATGCAATCGTACAAATAAAATTTATATAGAAATTTTAACATGAGAAAAATGCTAATAATGTGGCATTAAGTGAAATATTAGGAACTGAAAGTGATAGTTCAGTCGTATTTGTATTATCCAAGAAGAGATGCAGAAAAGCTCTAGAAAACAAGAGAAGATTGAATAATGTCTAAAAAGACATGAATAGTATGCCAGAGAATTATGAGATGAAGTCAGGAAGAACAATGAAGGAATCGTTGAGTCCTGAAGAACAGGAAAGCAAATTTTATGAAGAACTACTAGTTAAGGAAAAAAGACAAAAAAAAAAAAAAGAGAGAGAGAGACTGAAAGAAATATGCCTAAATGCTAATAGTGACTGTCTCTGAACCAGAGCAACTACTTTCCTATTATTTTTATTTTTGCTTGTCTCCTGTGTCCAACAATGACTATATATACAGTGTATGTATATATACATACTGTGTATTACCTAGGTTATTATTTTCTTTTGTTTTTTTTTGGGTCATACCTGGCAGCGCTGAGGGGTTACTCCTGGCTCTATGCTCAGAAATCGTTCCTAACAGGCTCAGGAGATCATATAGGATGCTGGGATTCGAACCACCGTCCTTCTGCATGCAAGCTGACTCAAGTAGTTCTATCAGAGAAAACAGTTGAACTGGTATAAGTTCAGCAGGAAATTGTTCCAAGAGTGCCTTACCTCCATGCTATCTCTCTGGCCCCTAACCTAGGTTATTTTTTAAAAAATACAAAATGTGGGGCCGGGTGGTGGCGCTGGAGGTAAGGTGCCTGCCTTGCCTGCGCTAGCCTAGGATGGACCGCGGTTCGATCCCCCGGCGTCCCATATGGTCCCCCAAGAAGCCAGGAGCAACTTCTGAGTGGATAGCCAGGAGTAACCCCTGAGCGTCACAGGGTGTGGCCCAAAAAAAAAAAATACAAAATGTGTTTCTAAAAGTATGAATGAAATAGCATTCATGGGGTCAAAGTGATAGCACGATGGTAGGGTGTTTGCCTTACATGCTGCCAACCAAGGAGAGACCACGGTTCAATTCTCGGCAACCCATATGGTCCCCTGAGCCTGCCAGGAGCAATTTCTGTGTGCAGATAGAGGGGTAACTCCAGGTGTGGCCCCAAAACCAAAATAAATAAATAAATAAATAAAATACATTAAAATAAAATAAATTAAAATTAAAGTATTAATGATCTAGCAAGAGTCTGTCCATTTGAATTCAACCGATGTCACACAATTCTTTCTTACCTACCTTTCCCAGAGACTGACTTTGTGGTGGTTTCCTGTCTCTAGCCCTTCCTAAGTGTGCCTTAGTTGAACACCTTGGATTCTCTCTCATCCATTTCACACATGATGAGCAAACTTCCCCCTGTTCACAGCTTCTCTCACTAAAGACTTCCACCCTGACCTGGATTCTGTTCCCGTTAGAGTTGGCTTCCTAACAAATCCTAACACTTCCCCTTCAGATCTATCTATTTCCAAACTGTTCTTTTCTTAGCAGAGTTTGGGTTCTGTTTATTTATGTGGTGCAATTCTGGCAGCTACAAGAAATTTGAACCATGTGAACTCTGATGGCAAATTGAGAAGAGGCAGGATGCACGGACCTGTTGGGAAATACAGACCAATTTTCAGAACCCAGGAGAGCTCCAAGGCGGCCGTAGTAGGCAGTAATCTCCTGCTGACAAAAAGTCTTTTATCCTGGAAAACTCATGAATATCTCTGAAGGTCACATCCACAGGAAAGAATCTTATAGCCCTGGGTGTAAAATAGTTTCATTTTTTATATTGAGTGTAATGGACTGGTAGAGGCTGACTAAACTAGTTCTATCAGAGAAAACAGTTGAACTGGTCTAAGTTCAGCAGGAAATTGTTCCAAGAGTGATTAATGGGGGCCCAGAGAAATAGAACTGTGAAGAAATCACTTACCTTGCATGCAGAAAAACTGAGTTTGATCCCCAGCATCCCATATCGTCCCCTGAGCATTACCAGGAGCGATTCTGGAGTGCAAAGCCAGAAGTAACCCCTGAGCATTGATAGTCAGGGATGACCCCCAAACCAAAAATTTAAATTAAGTAAATAAATATTGATTAATGAAGTCTATGACAGATGGAAAATTAGCAAACAATGCTTGCTGTTCATTTACTAATTTAGGTGTAGCCTTAGGGTACATATAAAAATTGTGTGTTTGGGCCCAGAGAGATAGTACAGCGGTGTTTGCCTTGCAAGCAGCCAATCCAGGACCTAAGGTGGTTGGTTTGAATCCCGGTGTCCCATATGGTCCCCCGTGCCTGCCAGGAGCTATTTCTGAGCAGACAGCCAGGAGTAACCCTTGAGCACCGCTGAGTGTGGCCCAAAAAACAAAAAAAAAAATTGTGTATTTGTGGTATTATAGATGTTTTTTTCTTTCTGGTCTATAGTTTGCCTTTTTTTGTTTGTTTGTTTGTTTTTTGGGACCACTCCCAGTGATGCTCAAGGGTTACTCCTGGCTATGTGCTCAGAAATCTTTCCTGGTTTGGGGGGACCATATGAAATGCCAGGGATCAAACCCAGGTCTATCCTGGGTCAGTCACATGCAAGGCAAATGCCCTACCTCTGCGCTACCACTCTGGCCACTATTTGTTTGCTTTTACACATGGAGATTTCCATGTGTAAAATTATGAAAGTATTTAATTTTCTTCCAAATTTATTATTATAGTTGCTGTTGTTATTTTTGGTTTGGGGACTATACCTGCAATGCTCAGAGGTTACTCCTGGCTCTGCATTCAGAACTCACTCCTAAAAATGCTCGGGACCATGAGTGACTCTGGGAATAAAGCCAGGTCAACCACATGCAAGGCAAGCATCTACTCACTGTACTATTAATTCAGTCCCTCTTCTAAAATTTTTAAAATTGTTTTTTAAATCCTTTCTTTTTCATTGGCCTATTATTTACTTTTCTCATTGACACCATTATGGGCTGGAGAGAGTAGAGGAGGTAAGGTGCTTATCTTGCATATAGACGGCCCTGGTTCTATCTCCAACACCACATATACTCCCTTAAATACCCCAGGAGTCAATCCTGAGCACAGAACCTGGACTAGTCCTTAAATATGGCTGGGTGTAGCTCCCAAACCCAAAATAATAAGCTATTATGCTTTCATTACTGTAAGTTTATATTTGGTGGTGAGAGGTAGTGCTCACAGGTTCTGGAGGGCTACTCTGTGCATCTTAATCAACTAGATCATCGGTTTGATGAGAGAGTATGAGGGCACGATGCTGCTTAGATTCTGGGTGCCAGGTATTATCCGGGTCACTGATAGTTAACAAGAGGCTTTTAAAGTCACACCTGAATGAGTTTGGGGGCCTCTTGGCTACACCCAGTGATTTTATGTGGTGCCTAACCACTGAACTATCTCATTGGTTTCATCATCTCTATAACTTTGCTATTTTAATAGCTCATCATAAAAATTCCTTGGGTTGTTCTAAATCTTCTCTACATTTTCTTCTTCAATAGCTTTAATATAGTCTTTAAAAATATCTTTAAATGGTCAGCACCTTTATACCTCCTGATCCTCTGCTTACTTCTGTAATTCCCCAGTCCCAGGTGATATTAACCTCCATGTTGGCATTCTAGGATTTTTTTTCCATTTGAATGAGGATCCCTCTTCCTTCTATCTGAGTTCTGGCAGCATCCGTATCCAATTCCTTCTGCCATCTTTATTTTGTTTTGGATTTTTGGGTCACACCCTGTGGTGCTCAGGGGTTACTCCTGTCTCTGTGCTCAGAAATCACTCCTGGCAGGCTTGGGAGACCATATGGAATGCCAGGTACTGAGCCCAGGTCAATGGTGTGCAGAGCAAATGCCTTCCCTTCTGTGCTATGGCTCTGGCCCCCTCTGCCATCTTCTTAGTTGACCACCTCCACATTTTCTGAGTTTCATGACCACCTATGTGACTACATTGTAGAATTAATTAAATTAATAATAGTCCTGGATGGGAGTGAATGATGGTAGATGGAGGGCCTGCCCGGCACCTGCACCCCCTTCCTGCCAGTGGGTCTGAGGGTTCAGAATAATGTCGAGGAAATGATCCACAAGCAGTCAGTAGAAGTCAAGAGACAAGCAGCTTTATTAATAAGGCCCTAGCCACCAAGTGCGTATCTTACATGGCTTCTAAACTAACCTTTTTTTTTTTTTTTTTTTTTTTTTGGTTTTTGGGTCACACCCGGCAGTGCTCAGGGGTTATTTCTGGCTCCAGGCTCAGAAATTGCTCCTGGCAGGCACAGGGGACCATATGGGGTGCCGGGATTTGAACCGATGACCTTCTGCATGAAAGGCAAACGCCTTACCTCCATGCTATCTCTCCGCCCCTAAACTAACCTTTTAAGCATACTTCTTAAGCTGCCCTGCATCTAATCCTGTCCCTGCTCTCTATATCCTGCGTCCTTCTCCTGAGGCTTCTCTTGCTGCCTCTGTCGCTGAATCTCCCTCTGAATCTCTCCCTCTGCCCCTAAGGCAACCCCTTTGTTACTTTCCATAGACCCCTCCCAGCTATGGGTGGGTCTCCCTCACCAAGTGAGAAAGGAGGAAGTTGGGGGGAAGAGTAACATACATGACATCTAAAGGGAAACTAACCACAAATATTCACCTCAAAATAGAAAGAATACAACACAATGGCAGAGGCCTATAGAACTACACGGAGTTCAATGAGTTAAAGTAGTAACACAGAAGACTCTGACAGTATCAATCCATTCTGTAAGTCTCGGAGAATTACTTTAGTAATACCAATTTGAGGACATTTAATGAATTGAAAGATAGGGCTGAAGAGATAGTACAGTAAGCAGAGCACTTACTTGCCTTGCACATGGTCAATCCAGGCGCCATTCAGCCCTGCATTCCATATGATCTCCCAAACAACATCCAGAGTAATTCCTGAGTGCAGAGCCAGGAGTAATTCCTGAGCAACCCTAGATGTGGCCACCTCCCTAAAAAAAAGACAGAAACCATGGTATAGATAATCAGCAAAGCACAAGAAAATATGAGGGCAGAAGTGAAACTAGTACTCAGAAGTTTCAGAAATGAAGAATATAGTAGTTGATAAGAAAAAAACACAATAGAAGGCCTGAAAAAACAGAATAATAGCAACTGAGTTAAAGATGAAAACACGCTAAAATGGGATGCAGGAAACTTCTAGAAAACAACAGAAAATGGTGCAAGGAATACTGAAAAGAAATAAGCAGCATACAGAGAACCATGGGATGAAGTAAAAGGGAACAATATAAGGATCATTGGCATCTCTGAAGAATAGGAAGACAAATTCAACAAAGAACCACAAGTTAAAGAAATTATATCTAAGAATTTCCCAGAGTTGAGGAGTGCAGAAACTGAGATCCAAGAGGCCAGAGAGTTCCAGCAAATATAGACCCAAATAAGAAAACTCCAAGACTCATTATAACCCAAGTTACAAAGCTAAAGATAGAGACAGAATATTGAAAGCCGCAAGATCAAAAAGGAACTTACGTACAAAGGAAAGTTCATTATAATCACAGCAGATCTATCAAATAAAATTCTACCAGTGAAGAGAGACTGTAGGGTATAGAGGAAAAACTTTATTTTTGGCTTTTGGGCCCTACCCAGCAGTGGTACTCAGTGGTTACTCCTGGCTCTGCTCTCAGAAATTGCTCTTGCCCACCTCAGGGGACATATAGAATTCTGGGAATAAAACTCAGGTCTGTCCTGGGTCAGCCACATGCAAGGCAAATGCCCTCCACTGTGCTATTGCTCTGGTCCTAGTGAAAATTTTCAATGAAATAAACATTTTATCAGGTATAATCAGGTATATTATTAATCTGATTTGAAGAAGTGATATAGAACTTAATGGAAAGACAACAACTTAGGGAATTCACATTCTTTTTTTTTTTTTTTTTTTTTTTGGTTTTTGGTTTTTGGGCCATACCTGGCGATGCTCAGGGGTTACTCCTGGCTGTATGCTCAGAAATAGCTCCTGGCAGGCACGGGGGACCATATGGGACACTGGGATTTGAACCAACCACCTTTGGTCCTGGATCGGCTGCTTGCAAGGCAAACGCCACTGTGCTATCTCTCAGGGCCCGGAATTCACATTCTTAAAACCAATATTGTAAGAACCATTAAAGGAATTTCTTTCAAAGACAAAGGCAAAGTACTTTGTCATTGAGTTTGGCATTCATTCATCTGGTTGCCCGTACAAGGCTAAGGAAGACCTGTTTATTCCTAGTCTGCTAAGGGAATTTATACTTTTTCAACAACTTCATGTATATTGAATGACTGTTCAGCCCTAATTCATAGTATTATAAATCCCAATTATAAATTGAAGTGATTCAATAAAAAATGGTAAGAGAAACTCATTAAAGTATTTTCTGAGGGCGTTGGAGAGATTGTACAGCAGGTAGGGTGCTTGCCTTGCACCTGGATGGATTAAATTTGATACTCTGCATCCCATATGGTCCCCCTAAGCCCACCAGAAGTGATTCCTGAGTGCAGAGCCAGGAGTAAACCCTGAGCATTATTGGGCATGACCCAAAAAACAAACAAAAAAAAAATTTACTGAGGGAGCTTACCTTGCACATGGCCAACCCAGGTTCAATCCCAACCACTTCATATGGCCCCACCAGAAGGGGTCCTTGAGAACCCGGAGTCAGTCCTGAGCAAGGCATATACAGCTCCCAAAAATATATATTTTAATTGAGATTTAATGGATCTTATAAATAAATTTTAGTGAAAGGATGTTGTATATGAAAAATACTTTTTTTTTGTTATCTCTTCTTTCCTTCCCTTTGCAGATATTGTTGCAATGGTGAAGGACCACACACTGCAGTATTCACACACTTGGCCATGGTGCTAACTGGGGTTGCATTCATTTATTTGTGGTGCTTGAGCATCTTCTGATTCTAAAGCACAGTGGAAGGCACTGTGGTGTTTATCCTTGTGTTTTATTTCTATTAAATAAAATGAATAGGATTATGACTAAACTGAGTTTACAGATGAATTTCGAAAGAATTGTTCTTTTGATGCTTTTGTGTC
The DNA here is from genome assembly GCF_024139225.1 of Suncus etruscus. Lineage (NCBI taxonomy): Eukaryota > Metazoa > Chordata > Mammalia > Eulipotyphla > Soricidae > Suncus > Suncus etruscus. The sequence goes on from NC_064852.1 coordinate 12,442,528, forward strand.
TTCCATTTTATGAGCCTCATCTATACAGATAGACAATAATGCATTTGGTCTTTAGTCTGTCTCGTCAATCTTTTAGGATCTAATGTAGAGATCTTACAGACTTTTATCAAACATAATCCAAATTTTGGGGGGATTTTGGGTAACACCCAGCAGCACTCAGGGGTTACTCCTGGCTCTATGCTCAGAAATTTCTTCTGACAGGCTCGGGGGACCATATGGGATACTGGGATTCAAACCACCATCCTTCTGCATGCAAGGCAAACACATCACCCCAATGCTATCTCTCCAGCCTCCATAATACAAATTTTTATGTGCTTCATTTTTATTTTTAGTCTCCATTTGATTTTTTTTAAAAAAAATCAGGGTAGCCATTATACAACTGTATGTCTTTAGGGGTGTAACATTATGACTCTTCAAAAGTCAATGTTCTTGGGCTGCAACCACCACCAAAATTCTGCTATCCTGCCCCATAGTTCATTGGCAAGCCCTGACCCACTTTGATCCCTGCTCTTGCTGCTCTGGCAACCATTTTTCTGTGGTTGGAATTCCTGGTTTTTGAGATTGTGTTGACTTTGTTCTCATACTTTATTTCTCTAGATCCCACAGAGGGCAGAGATGGCTCAATGTTTGCCTTTCTTGTGCTGACTTAGCATGACGCCCCCCAGCTCCATCCATGCTGCTGCTGCAAAAAAAAACAAGAGTTCACTTTTTATTGTGGTGGAGTAGTGGTGGAGTATCATTGTGTATAGACACCACATTTTCTTTATTCATGTATCTGTTGTTGGGCACTTTGGTTGTTTCTCTTATATGAACTTTCATGTCCTGTAACTCAAATTAACTTTTTTTTAAATTTTGGTTTGCTTTTGGATCTTTTCTAATTTTTTGGTTTTTTGGTTTGTGGGCCACACCCGGTGACACTCAGGGGTTACTCCTGGCTATGCGCTCAGAAATCGCTCCTGGCTTGGGAACCATATGGGACACTGGGGGGATTGAACCGAGGTCTGTACTAGATTAGCCCGTGCAAGGCAAATGCCCTATTGCTTGTGCGACTGCTTAATTCCTTTGGTTTGCTTTTGAATCAGACTTATGGTGCTCAGAGGTTACTCCCAGCTCAGTTCTCTGAAGTTCTTGAGATAACATGTGATGTTGAGGATCAAATCTGGATTAAGCATGTGCTTAGCCTGTCAAACTATCTCTCTGTTCATTCAAATTTCCTTTTACAACCATTTTTCAATTATTGTCTATCAACACATAAAAATCCAATTAATTCACATATACTCATGTATATTTACATACTTATGTCTATCCTTACATACTTGCTAATCCAGGCATTTGTTCTGGTAGCTGCTCTGTAGATTCCTTGAGATTTTTCCCCATAAGCCACTACACATTGCCCTCAGACAATAGTGAAGAGTTTATTTTTTCCACTCTCTTTGGTTGTCATTATCCCAATGACTTAGATCTTTAAAATAGTGTCAATTAAAGTTGAGTGAAAAGAATAATTCTTTTCTTTTGATATTAGTGTAATTTTTTGTTTGTTTGTTTTGGGGCCACAACCAGTGGTACTCAGGTTACTCCTGACTCTGCACTCAGGAATCACTCCTAGTGAGCCCAGGGGACTATCTGAGATGCCAGAATTTGAACCCAGGTTGGCTGCCTGCAAGACAAACACCCTACCTGCTCGCTGTGTTATTGCTTTAGCCCTAGGGAACAATTTTTTTTTTTACCACTTATTGTTGTGTTAGCTATATAGTTTTCTTAAATGTCCTTTATAAAACTAAGAAAATTCCCTATTGGGGTCTGAGTGGTAGCACAAGCACTAAGGCATCTGTCTTGCCTGCACTAGCCTAGGATGGACTGTGGTTCCATCCCTGGTGTCCCATATGGTCCCCCAAGACAGGAGCAATTTCTGAGCACATAGCCAGGAGTAACCCCTGAGCGTTATCAGTGTGGCTCAAAAACCAAAAAAGAAAAAAAAGAAAAGAATTCCCTTCGATTTTTAGGCTAAAACTTTGTCTCCTAATTGTATCTTGGGGGGGGGGGGGGGCAGAGTGATAGCACAGCAGTAGGGCATTTGCTTTGCATGCAGCTGACCCGGGAATAACCAGGGTTTGATCCCCAGCATCCCATATGGTCCGCCAAGCCTCCCAGGAGCTATTTCTGAGCACAGAGCCAAGAGTAACCTCTAATCACTACCAGGTGTGGCAAAGAAAAAAAAAAACTTTATTGGATCTTAGGTCTCCCGCTCTCCTGATGGCCTTCTTCTTTACTCCTAAAGATGAGTTTCATTGGTATGTTCTGATACATCAACTACTTTGGGCCTGTGTCTTGGACATTGTGAACGTGATGCTCGAGACACATTCATTTCCATAATTCTCATCTTAGAAGTTCTGTCATGTGTTTGATTTTTAGCAAGCGATAGTCTTAGCCAAATCCAAACTATAAACTCTTTATTCTTTCTATGATTGGTGGTCAGAGGAAATTCAGTCCAGTTTTTTTCTTTTGGTAGGGGCACTGGACAACTTTTAGCTTTGCTCAGAGGATATTTCTAAATCTGCTCAGGAGTGACCTCTGGTAATATTCAGGGGAACAGATGCAGTGGTGAAAATTGAACTGGGGAGGCCTGGAGAGATAGCACAGTGGTGTTTGCCTTGCAAGCAGCCGATCCAGGACCAAAGGTGTTTGGTTCGAATCCCGGTGTCCCATATGGTCCCCCATGCCTGCCAGGAGCTATTTCTGAGCAGACAGCCAGGAGTAACCCCTGAGCATCGCCAGGTGTGGCCCAAAAACCAAAAAAAGAAAAAAGAAGAAAAAAAATTGAACTGGGGCCAGTTGTATTTGAGGTAGACACCTTACCTTGTACATTATCACTCCAGCCTCTTGGTCCAGTTCTCTGTCTTAAATGGATTGCTTGCTGCATTTGAGGCTCAGTGGTCATTCTGAGACTTAGGCAGGTTTTTGCTGGGGTAGGGCCACACTTAGAAGTCCTCAGCGACAATTCCTGGTTCTGCGTTTGCTTAGGAGTGATTCATAGCAGTGCTCTGGGGACCAAATGTAGTGCTGGAGACCAAACCAGGACTGGCGCCAAAGTGGCTGCTTTGACAAATTCCTTACTTCCTTTACTATCCCTCCACTGTGTTTATACATGCAATTTGGAACTCACTCTACCTGGTTCTGTTCTAACCCTGGGCCAACGGCCTAGTCGGCATGCACTCTAGTTCTTTGAGCTATCTCCCTGTCTCTACTTTTCAATTGTTTAAGTGAGTAATTCTGGATTTTCCACCCAAGTTTTAGGAATGCCATTACTAATGCTAACCAGGCCTTGCTTTTATGCAAAAAGCTGTTGAAATGTGAAACTCATCCAATGTCTTTTTCTTCTTTCTTGAGTTGACTCCTCTCCAGTTTTTTGCAAGTTCTTGGTTGCTCTCCAATCCTTTCAGTTAGGTGTTTATTATATTTTATTGAGAGTTTATAGTTGTTATCTGAGGCGGGGTTGCTTTGATAGGAACGATTCAGCTATTGCCAAATGTGGAAGCTTTATTTTTTTTTAACACAGGTTTTAATTTTCTTGTTTTAAAAGAAAGTTGTATTTTGTAAGTCTGTTTTTTTTTAAAATAATTTAATTCATACCAAGTACATTACTCAACCACAAAAGAATTACACAGAAAACAACCACATTTTCTAAATACTTGTGAATTCAAAGACACACCAATTCCATGGGTAGAGGAAAAAAAAATGTTTCCCACAAAGAAAGAAAATATTTTAATAGAGCTTTTAGAAAGATCTTTTACTATTAAATATTTGTACATATTTCTTTAGTTTTTGGGTCACACCCAGTGATGTTCTGGAGTTACTCCTAGCTATGCACTCTTGGCACTGTTTGGGGACCATATGGGATATCAAAGATTGGGGCCTGGAGAGATAGCACAGCGGTGTTTGCCTTGCAAGCAGCCGATCTAGGACCTAAGGTGGTTGGTTCGAATCCCGGTGTCCCATATGGTCCCTCGTGCCCACCAGGAGCTATTTCTGAGCAGATAGTCAGGAGTAACCCCTGAGCGCTGCTGGTTGTGGCCCCAAAACCAAAAATCAAGGGGCCGGGAAGGTGGCGCTAGATGTAAGGTGTCTGCCTTGCAAGCGCTAGCATAGGACGGACCGCGGTTCGATTCCCCGGCGTCCAATATGGTCCCCCCAAGCCAGGACAATTTCTGAACACATAGCTAGGAGTAACCCCTGAGTGTCAAATGGGTGTGGCCCAAAAACAAAACAACAACAACAAAAAGATTGAACCCAGGTGATCATTCGCAAGGTAAGTCCTACATTTGTTGTGCTATTACTCCAGCTCCTATACATATATTTAAAAAATAATAGTCTGGGGCCAGAGAGATAGCACAGCAGTAGAACATTTGCCTTGCACGCAGCTGACCCAGGACTGACGGTGGTTTGAATCCTGATATCCCATATGGTTCTTCGAGCCTGATATCCCATATGGTTCTTCGAGCCTGCCAGGAGCGATTTCCTAGAGCAGAGCCAGGAGTAACCCCTGAGCACCTCTGGGTGTGACCCCAAAAAATAAACAAACAAAATAATTAATAATAATAATAATATAACTTTCACCTCAGTCACCTAGAAAAGGAAGATGACAAGTGTCCCATAAGAAGAAAAATTGAGCTCTCTCCTTCCTGGGAGCCGGGAGTCTAGCAGGAGGAGGTTTGGCAGGCCCCCGCCATGCCGGAGGCCTGCTTGGCCAGGCCTAGTGGGGGTGCGGGACTTGGGTAACCCCAGCACCCCTCTACCGCCTTGCTCCAGATCTCCAGGGCTTCCCCGGGCCACATGCCTGGGCAAGCCGGTGAGTTGGGTCCCTTGGTGGAGCCTGAAGGTACCCTAGGCCTTCCCCCACTATCCATGCGGCTCCTTAGGGAGGGTCTGGGTGGGGCTCTGAACTTCTGGTCCCCCAGCTTCTTGAAGGATCTCTCCTTCCTGGGAGCCGGGAGTCTAGCAGGAGGAGGTTTGGCTGGCACTGGTAATCTCTGTCCAGTCTACATTTTCAAAATGTAATGTAACATTAATAGTACTCTCACAAGAAACATTAATAGTACTCACTATCATTGAATTATTTTTTTATGTATGCAGAATGTCCATTTTGTACTCTGCCCTTTTGCATACCCCTTCATAAGTTCATATTTCTCTTTAACTTCTTTAACTTCTATCATCATTACTCCTTTTTTACCCTTTCTAACTTAAGTACTGTTGAGTCCTAAGTCACAGACCAAAGTGGTGCCCTAGAGTTAACACCCACCCAACTATTTTAAAAGGCATAAAAAGGACACATATCTTTTCAACATTTTATGGGTGTTTTCTTTGATGGCTATAACTTTTGCTAAATACTTTCTTATACAGTGATGATCCCCCCCCCATTTTTTTTATCTTCTCTTGGTGAACTGCTCAATATGGAATTTGGTGTGAAAGAATCCCTCAGTTTAATACTTATGTTTGAACCAAGTCATGGGTCTTGTTGGAAATGTTCTTATGCCCCCATATATCTGATAGCACCACGTGGCTTTATATCTTGTTTGCGTAGGCACACTAACATGGGAAAATACTATACATACCAATAAGTTCTTATCTAATAGAAATGGGAACACACAAATCTTGTAGTGCAATGAGACCTTACACCCTGAACATTGACATAAAGACCTGGCACAGGCCTCAGAAGAATGGGTATTCTCCATTTACCCCTTGATCTACAGAAGACATTTACAAAACATCCAAGGTTGTATATAACAGCACCCGGAGGCATTCCTGTACCAGGGACGACCCTACAGCTGCTCTGACATTGATCTACTCAAAAGAGACACCCCTTAACACTGAGAAGACAACAAGAACAATGACCTGCTTACTGGACAGGGCTTGCTGTATTGCCCCTTTATGGTGAGGTTTGTCTATAACATCACCTGGAAGCAATCCTCTACCACGGAAGACCCTACCACTGCTCAGACATCGTCCTGCTCAAAAGAGACTTCCCTTAACACTGAGAAGACTTAACAACAACAACCTGCTTACAGGACAGGGCTTCCTGCACTGCCCTTTCATGGTGAGGTGAAACGAGAAGGCACTCCACATCATGACTTCAATGTAGGACATGCAGATTCCAGAATCTTTAATACAGAAACATGAGACCAACAACAGAGACTGTGTGATAAGTGTGTTGGCGCTACGGACAATGTCTTGGAGCGAACGATAACTTTCCTGAGGCCTAGAGCTGATCTTATGCCAGGAAACTTTAGGGGTAGGATCTCTTTGTATTTAGGCCAAGGTTATTCCTTTCCATGCCTCTCATATTTTGGTGGGCCTATGCAAACAACAATTGCCACTCTAACACCGTTTTTACTGTGCTCCTTTGACTCTAATCCTTAAAACGCACCCACTTAAAATTTGAGGTTAACTTAAGCTAATATGCATGTACATGAAAATGTAAAAAATACTATGCCTCTAATGTTTAAGGAGTTACGTAAGTTTGATGACTTTAGATTGCCTTGTGTGCTGTTAAGAAATATTATAATGTGCTACAATCTGGGGACTTGAGGGACAAAGTAATTGCACATGGATTCTGTTTTATTTATCTTAACTTTCTTTGGTGAAAGTTCAAAGTTAAGATATCAGCAAGGGGACTTCTTCTGATAATTATGTTATGGGTGATTGTCCTTCCACTGTAACTTTACCTTATCCTCTTTCTTTGCATCTTTTGTTCTCATAATTCAAAATAAAAAATTTATAAAAAAAAAAAAGAAGAAGAAAAATTGAAATAGGATATTTCAAAAGAGATCAACACATTTAAATGTAGAAGAACAAAGATTTGAGGCCGGAGAGATAGCATGGAGGTAAGGTGTTTGCCTTTCATGCAGAAGGACGGTGGTTCAAGTCCCAGCATTCCATATGGTCCCCTGTGCCTGACAGGGGCGATTTCTGAGCATAGAGCCAGGAGTAGCCCCTGAGCGCTGCTGGGTGGGACCCAAAAACAAACAAACAAACAAAACAAAACAAAAAAAAAGAACAAAGATTTTGGGGGTGGCAACCCTGCTATGCTCAGGGGTTACTTCTATACTTAGGAATTACTCCTGGAGGTGTTCTGGGGACTATATGGGATGTCAAGTATCAAACCTGCTGTACAGCACCCTACCTGATGTACTATTGCTCTGGCCCCAGAACAATAGAACATATGTTTTTGGTCTTTTGAACCAAACATGGTGATTTTCAGGGTTTATTCCTGGCTCTTTCTTCAAGGATAACTCCTGGCAGATCCTAAAGACCATTTGATGTGGTAGGATTGACCCTCAATCAGATTCAAGCAAGTCAAGTGTTTTTTCCCTATCTTTCGGCCCAAAAGAATTATTGATAACGCCTGATTCCAGTCACTAGTAGTAGACAGCAGACCAAACCCCTACCAGTCCATATTTGGAATAGCAATAAGCAAGTCATATCCCTATAGACAAAAATCACCTTGCAGATCTTCCCAAATATAAACAATTAGCAAGGGACCTGCACTAGCAGCTGTGTTCTCTTGCCAGCTCATGGTCAGCTATACTCTGCTCCCTGTCAGCTCTGGGCTGTGCATGTGGTCACCAGCTGGCACTGAGGCCCCCGCCTCCTTTGTCAAAAATTAGCTGATCAGACATGTTGTTTTAATATTAAGACAACATGTATTGTCTTAATATTATTTTATTCTTAATATTATAATAATGTTACTCTTAATATTAATTAATATGATCAATATGATATAATTGTTTCATATTATTATTAATATTATACAAGGTTTTTGGTTTTTGGGTCACACCCAGCGGTGCTCAGGGGTTACTCCTGGATGTCTGCTCAGAAATAGCTCCTGGCAGGCATGGGGGACCATATGGGACACCGGGATTCGAACCAACCACCTTTGGTCCTGGATCGGCTGCTTGCAAGGCAAACGCCGCTGTGCTATCTCTCCAGGCCCCACAAGTATTTTTAATATTCTTTTCTGACCCATTGGTCAGACTCTATTCTTATTCCAATAGCACACGGAGTAAAGATATCCTCTTCAACAAATGGTGCTGGGAAAACTGGATAACAATGTGTGAAAAATTAAATCTAGGTATATATTTTATACCCAATATAAAAGTTGATTCAAAAAGTAGATCAGACCCGGAATCTATATTGAGGGAAAAAATCTAGGCAGAAACTTCAAGATCTGGACCTCCGTTGTCTTCCATGATACAATGCCACTGGCAAAGGTAACAGTATCAAAAATAAACAAATGGGACTATATCAATTTCAAGAGTTTTCACATGGCAAAAGAAACGGGATAAAACTAAAAGACAGCTAACTGAGTGGGAGAAAATATTTGCATTCAGCAATATCAGAGCTGATATCCAGGATATATAAAGTAGTCACAAAGATCAATAACAGGGCCCGGAGAGATAGCACAGCGGTGTTTGCCTTGCAAGCAGCCGATCCAAGGACCAAAGGTGGTTGGTTCGAATTCCGGTGTCCCCTATGGTCCCCTGTGCCTGTCAGGAGCTATTTCTGAGCAGACAGCCAGGAGTAACCCCTGAGCATCGCCAGGTGTGGCCCAAAAACAAAACAAAACAAAAAAAAAAGATCAATAACAAAAAATGTTAACTCCATAAAAAATGGGAAGCAAGATGGGAACACACAAATTTTCTTAAACGATGACAATAGTGTCCACTGTCTTAAATTAGATAGTTTATTTTTCCCACTTTTTATCTTTTTTTTTTTCTCTTTGTGAACTGTTCAATAAGGAATTTTGGTGAAAGAGTCCCTCAGTTTAATGCTTATGTTTGAATCAGGTCACAGGGATTGTTGGACCTGTTCTTGCAGCCCCCTTATGCGCTGATAACACCAGGTAGCATTATTCCTTGTTTGCATGGGCACATTAAAATGGAAAATACTATATATACAAATAAGTTCTTATCTAATAGAGATAGGAACACACAAATATTGTGGTGCAATGGGATCTTACAAACCCTGAACATTGACATGATGACCTGTACAGGCCTCAGAGGTTTGTGCATTTTCCAGTCACCCCTGAACCAGGGAAGCCATCTATGAATCATCCAAAGTTGTCTATGACATCACCTGGAAGCAATCCTCTACCAGGGAAGACCCTACTGCTGCTCTGGTATCGATTTACTCAAAAGAGTCTTCCCTTAACACTGAGAAGATTTAAACAACAACAACAACGACCTGCATACTGGACAGGGCTTTCTGCATTGCCCGTTAATTGCGAGTTGAAATTAGACGCCGCTGCGCACCATCCTGACTTCAATGCAGGATATACAGATTCCAGGACCTTTAATACAGAAACATAAGACCAACAACAGAGACTGTGAAAAATATAACTGTATGGGCCCTACAGACAATGACCGGGATTAGACAAACTAGTTTGCCTGGAGCCTAGAAATGGTCTTATGTCAGGAAACTTCAGGGGTAGGGTCTCCTTGTACTTAGGCCAAAGTTTTTCCTTTCCTTGACCCCCATACTTTGCTGGGCCCATGCAAATGATAGTTGCCACTCTAACATTGTTTTTACACTGCTCCTTTGACTCTAAACCTGTAAGAAACCACTAGTAAAAATATCTGGAAATGCGAAAAAAAAAAAAAAAGGTTTGCATTAGTGTTAACATATATGCTTTTAGTTACACTAGCATTCTGGGGGATAAAGGAGGGAGATAAGGGATATATGCTTGGGAACAGAGATGAAGGGAGGACAACACTGGTGGTGGAAAGGCCCTCATTTATTGTCACTGTGTACCTTAAATATCACTGTGTAAGATTTATAATTCACTTTGGCCACAATAAAAATAAAAAAAGGGAGGGAGCAGAGGGATAGCACAGTGGTAAGGCATTTGCCTTGCACACGGAAGGATGGTGGTTCGAATCCTGGCATCCCATATGCCTGCCATGGGTGATTTCTGAGTGTAGAGCCAGGAGTAACCCTTGAGCACTGCCGGGTGTGACCCAAAAACCAAAAAAAAAAAAAAAAAAAATGGGGAGTAGAAATAATTAGGGATTTCTCTGGGGAAGACCAACAGATGGCAACAGACACATGAAAAAATTATCAACTTATTAGGGAAATCTTACTAAAGTAAGCTATGTGATATCTTCTCACACCAGTGAGAAATGGCATGAGTCAAAAATACCAGGAACAATTTATGTTGGCGAGAAGTGGTGAAGAAGGAATTCTCATCCACTGCGGTGAGAATATTAATCTGGTTCAACCCCTATGGGACACCGGAATTTGAACCAACCACCTTTGGTCCTGGATCGGCTGCTTGCAAGGCAAACGCCGCTGTGCTATCTCTCCGGGCCCTGTGAGAATTATTGAGGTTGCTTATTTCCAGTTCTCCTTCACTGAACTCAGAAAGTATAATTTATGATATGAGTTAAGGTTTATTTTGAAAGATAAGACATTGCCAGTATTCGTGTGTCATGAGTATTTGAGAATAATATCTATTCTCTTGGATGGGTAGAAAATTTTACAATGTACCTACCTACCTATATCCTATCTGTCTTATCTAATAAATAAAGGCTGTTCATCATACCCTTAGATTCCATTTAGCTCTTCTATTTTTAAAGGATTATTACTTGTGGATTTGGTGTTTTCTCAGAAACTTGGTCATTTTCTAAAAATTAAAAGACATCATTTTCTTTGTGAAGTTATTTTTCTTTGCAATTAAATCTGTGTTTGCTTTATAACATTGGTTTTTACTTGATTATTTTACTAATTTGGGAAAGGGATGGGGTTGCACCAAGTGGTGCTCAGGGACTACTCCTGGCTCTGTGCTTATGAGTCATTTGGGGAATCATGTAGTGGTGGGGATTAAACCAGGGTTACCGTAGTTTCATGCAAGGCCTTAATCCCTATACTCTCTGGCACTGCTTTGCATATTTTGAAATCTTGTTGTTAGGTGCATAAGAGCTCATAGTTGATTTCTCTTCCTGGGTAGTAGTCTAATCCTTTCATTTCATGTATTTCTGACCTTAAACTATTTTTCTACAGCTTCATTTTGATTTTTAATTTTTATAGGGTAGTGTCTCATGTGGCCTCATGTGACCACCACCAACTCCTTCAGAACCCCTTATAATACATCCTTCTGCAGAAGTTTCTGATTCCAGCTCTTGGATCTTGAATGCAGGCTAAATATGGTACTTGCTCTGGCTGATAGAATAGAATGTGCCAGAAGTGCTCATTCTTTGCCACTCTTTTCTTTGGGGAGGGCCACACCCGTTTGATGCTCAGGGGTTACTCCTGGCTAAGCACTCAGAAATTGCCCCTGGCTTGGGGGGACCATATGGGACGCCAGGGGATCGAACCGTGGTCCTTCCTTGGCTAGTGCTTGCAAGGCAGACACCTTACCTCTAGCGCCACCTCACTGGCCCCTCTTTGCCACTCTTTTTTTTTTTTTTTTTTTTTTGGTTTTTGGGCCACACCCGGCCTTGCTCAGGGGTTACTCCTGGCTGTCTGCTCAGAAATAGCTCCTGGCAGGCACGGGGGACCATATGGGACACCGGGATTTGAACCAACCACCTTAGGTCCTGGATCGGCTGATTGCAAGGCAAACACCGTTGTGCTATCTCTCCGGGCCCCTCTTTGCCACTCTTAAAGAGGCCCAGCCATGTCCAGTTTTGTGCTCTCAAAGTCTGCTGATATGAAATTGTCAGATCACTGAATGATGAAACTCTTTATGGAAACAGAGAGACCTTATGTAGGAGCCTCAGCTGCTGGGGTAAGGAAAGTCTTACAGCCATATCACCTGCTGAGTGCATCCAAATGAGACTCATTAGGTGATGCCAAGCAGAGCTGGGCTGTCCACAGAAGCCCTGGCACAATTCCTGACATGGAACTGTGGAGACTAACTTGTCATTGTTGTTTTGTGTTTCTTTTTTTTTAAACTTTATTTATTGATTGATTATTTGATTGATCGGTTGTTGGGACACACCCAGCAGAGGGGTTACTCCTGGCTCTGCACTCAGAAATTGCCCCCAGCAGGCTGGGGGACCATAAAGGTGCCAGAAATAGAACCAGGTCCCTCCTGGGTCAGCCGCATGCAAGGCAAACACCCTACCATTGTACTATTTTCTAACCCCCAGTGTTTTGTGTTTCTAAGTCTTGAAGTTGTTTGGTACTAGTGAAAGAGTTAAAGGAAATCTCTCATCTCTTCAAATCTCTGGTTTACATGTATTATTAGTTTGATTGGATGATTTCTATGATTGACTTCTGTGAATTCCTTTGATATTCTGGATACAAATTTTTTATTATATGCGATTTTAAAACATTTTCTCCCACTGCAATTTGTTCTTATCTTCTTTCGGTTTTTCAGGCCACACCCATTTGATGCTCAGGGGTTACTCCTGGATAAGAGCTCAGAAATTGCCCCTGGCTTGGGGGGACCATATGGGACGCCGGGGGATCGAACCAAGGTCCTTCCTTGGCTAGCACTTAAAAGGCAGACACCTTACCTCTAGTGCCACCTCGCCGGCCCCTTATCTTCTTTCAATAGTGTCTCTAACAACTTTCTTTTTCTATCTTTCTTTCTTTCTTCTTTCTTTCTTTCTTTCCTTTCTTTCTTTCTTCTTTTCTTTCTTTCTTTCTTTCTTTTCTTTCTTTCTCCTTTTCTTCTTCCTTTTCCTCTTCTTTTCTTCTTCCTCTTCCTCTTCTTTTCTTCTTCCTCTTCCTCTTCTTTTCTTCTTCCTCTTCCTCTTCTTTTCTTCTTCCTCTTCCTCTTCTTCTATTTTTCTTCTTTATTATCATCATCATCATCATATGGTTTGGGTACTCAGGGCTCACTCCTAAATCAAAGCTCATGGGTCACTTGGTGGTGAGTCATATGGCGGTGGTTAAGGTACCATATGTTGTGTTGGGGATCATACCTGGTACAAAAAATCACCTAACCCACTGTTTCATCTCTTTTTTTTTTTTCATCTCTTGAGGGCCACCTCAATAGAGTCTAACTGAGTACAACTTCTTCATTTTGATGAAATCACAATTTTCCATTCTTTTTCTTTTGTGAATCATCATGATTTTGGTGCTAGAGTTGACACCATTTTTGCTTACTCCAAAGCAATAAAGTTTTGGCAAATGCTTTCCTCTAGAAATTTTACATTATTATTTTGTAAATGGAATATGAACTATTTTGAATATTATTACAGTTTTGTATATAGTGAAAGATATGACTTGAAGCTCAGTTTCTGTAAGTAGATATCAACAGTTTTAGTACCTCTGTTGAGAAGACTACACTTTCAGGCCAGAGAGATATCACAGCGGTGGGGCATTTGCCTTGCAAGCGGCCAATCCAGGACCAATGGTGGTTCGAATCCTGGCATCTCATATGGTACCCCAAGCCTGCCAGGAGCGATTTCTGAGTGCATAGCCAAGAGTAACCCCTGAGCGCCTCTGGATGTGGCCCAAAAACCAAAAAAAAGAAAAAAGAAAAGACTACACTTTCTCTGTTGAATTGTCCTTGCACAGATTCAAATTATGTAAGTGAGGATGTTTCATATCATATATTAGAGAGTCTATTTCAGAACTCTATTCTGTTCCATTGACTTGTATATCTATCATTATTCTAATGCATTGAATTTTATGTGAGGCTGGAGAGATAGCATGAAGGTAAGGCATTTGCCTGGCATGCAGAAGGACTGTAGTTCGAATCCCAGAATCCCATATAGTCCCCTGAGCTTGCCAGGAGCGATTTCTGAGCGTGGAGTCAGGAGTAACCCCTGAATGACACCGGGTGTGACCAAAAAAAAAGCAAAAACAAAAACAAAACACCACTATATTTTATGTGAGGGCTAAGTCTTATCATAAAGTATATGAAAGCTCCAAATTTACTCTTTCAAAATAATTTTAGATATTCAAGTTCTCTTGTCTTTCCACTTAGAATTTTGAACCAGTTCATCCTAGCTAAGGATTTTTATTAAAATTTTTCAAATTTATAGATTAATTTAAGGAATATATTAGCTATGTTGAATTTTTCTATACATAAAACAGGGACTTATATGCCTTCTTTCTTTAGTGTTTTGTAGTTTTAAAAATTAAAGCTTGCACATATTTTGCTAAATTTGTACAAAAAGTCTGTTAGTGCTATTGTAATTGAAACTAATGTTGATGTTTGGTTTGATATCACCCTAGTGTTATCTTCATAAAATGCATTAAAAATTGTTCTCTAGGGCCTGGAGAGATAGCACAGTGGCGTTTGCCTTGCAAGCAGCCGATCCAGGACCAAAGGTGGTTGGTTCGAATCCCGGTGTCCCATATGGTCCCCCGTGCCTGCCAGGAGCTATTTCTGAGCAGACAGCCAGGAGTAACCCCTGAGCACTGCCGGGTGTGGCCCAAAAATAAAAAATAATAATAATAATAATAATAATAAAAATAAAAAATTATTCTCTAGTCTTTTATTATGAAAAATTTTGTGTAGAATTTCTTAAATATATGATATAATTCCCAGTACAGCCAAAGTTTACTAAGTATAAATAACAATTTTTAAAAGACATAGGACTGGTTGGGTTATCTTTTTCTTTGAACAGATTCATCTATTTGGTCAAATTTATAAACACTCTGTTATTACATTTTTTATCATTCTTTTAATGAATTTGTTTTGGAGCCACACTTGTGGCTCACTCCTGACTCTGCCTTTTGGGGTCTCACCTGGTAATGCTGGTGTGAGGGACAGCCTTTGTAGGACTGGGAATCCAACAACAAAGAGCAGCTGCATTCGAGATAAGCACCTTAACCTTTGTGCTATCTCTCCAACCCCCTTTTCATGCACTTTTGATCACCTTAAGTAATATCCGATTTTCCATTCGATATTCTCCCCTTTTTCTTGACTTCTTCAAAAGAATCAGCTTAGAGGTTCTTGCTCTGGTCTTAGGCTTCCATTTGATCTTTTCCTGTTCATTGATCTCTGCTTCTTTTTCTTTGTTTCCTTCCAGTTGATTTGCAGTTATTTTGACTCTCCCATTCCCAAGAGTAGAGTACTTCTTTGTTTATATTGGGGGCACACCAAGTGGTGTTTAGGGGCAACTTCCAGTTCTGTAATAGGTTGCTCTTAATGGTGCTCAAAGACCATGTAGTCCCAGGAATAGAACCCAGGCTTCCTGCATGCAAAGCCTGCATTTAGCCTGTTTGTCTCTCTCTATAGTTCCCTGTTGGAGACTGTTTGGCATAACTAAAAGCCCTTTTTACTAAAATCAAAATGGAGTCTCTAAAAGTCTCAGCAAAAGTGCCTTACGTGACAATTAGCAGGAGCTGCCAGCCTGAGCAGCTAGCAAATGTGGCCTTTGCCCTTGGACCTAAAGAAAAGGGGAGTCACTGCATACCTCAGAACTAGGGGAGTCGACCACAGGCACCAAGATGTTCCCATAAAGATAGAGGCTGGTGGGCCTGGGCAGAGATTAGATCTTATACTTTGTTGCTCTAACAACTTGGGCCTCATGATTGATGAATGCCAGCTTCATGATGTACAACCTTGTTAATTTTGAAAAAACAAGATGTGCCTGTGGAAAGTTACAATTATTCCAAGAATGCCTTGCCCCTTTCTCTTTGTTTGGCCTGACTATAAAAAGCTTGCCCCCTCCCATAATAAACAGACTCTTGATCGGAACTTTTCGCCTTGAGTCTCTTTATTTCCCAGCCCCTCTTTTCTTTCAGGCCGGAATCCTCTTCGTGACTTGTGAATAACTGTTGTGGTCTCCAGCCTCTCCCGAGTCGGGAACAGGGTTCCTGGGGAGCCACAGTTCCCCTGTATTTCCTGATGAATATTACATATTTTTGGGCCACACCCGGTGACACTCAAGGGTTACTCCTAGCTATGTGCTCAGAAATAACCCCTGGCTTGGGGGACCATATGGGATGCCGGGGGATCAAACTGTAGTTCGTCCTAGGCTAGCGCAGACAAGGCAGATGCTTTACCACTTGCACCACTGCTCTGGCCCCAAATATTACAAAGACTCTTGAAAAATAATGTGTATTCTACTGTTGTTGAGTTTTCTTTATTAACCCATTTGATAGAAATTTGAGGGGCTGGAGTACTGTAGGTAGTGTTTTGCCTTACATGTTGCTGACCCAGATTTGATACCCAGCATCCCGTATGGTCCCCTGAGCACTTCCAGGAATAATTACGGGGTGAAGAGCCAGGAGTAGCCTCTGAGCATCCCCAGGTGTGGCCCCAAAACAAACAAACAAACAAAAAAAGAAATTTAATAGCACTCTATATAATATTCCTAATTTTGGGGGGGTGTCTATTTGTTCTTTTTATTCCTGAGAAGAAAATGCTACAACTCCAAGTATAATTATGGAATTCCATTAGTCCCCTTTCAGCTCTTTGCTCCATCTTTTGTGAATTTCCAAAATTACATGTTCTCATGTTTTCTTGGTGAGCTGACTTATTTTAAATGAATTTTATTAAATTATTTCAATAATTGAGGGGCCGGAGAGATAGCATGGAGGTAAGGCGTTTGCCTTTCATGCAGAAGGTCATCGGTTCAAATCCCGGCGTCCCATATGGTTCCCCGTGCCTACCAGGAGCAATTTCTGAGCATGGAGTCAGAAATAACCCCTGAGCACTGCCAGGTGTGACCCAAACACCACCAAAAAAAATTATTTCAATAATTGAATCACTGTGAGATAGTTACAGTTATTTATGATTGAATTTCAGTCATAAAATGGCCAACATTTATCCTTTCACCAGTGCACATTTCCTATCACCAATGTCCCAATTTCCCTTCTTTTCTCCCTCTTCCTCCTCTTCCTCTTCTTCTTTCTCCTTCTTCCTCTTCCTTTGTATTTCTTCTTCTTTTTCTTCCTCTTCCTCCTCTTCTTCATCTTCCTCCTCCTCCACATCTTCCTCCTTTTTCTGCTCCTACTTTTTCTTCATCATCTTCATCATTATCATCTCTCTATCTTTTCCTTTTAGACACTGGGGTATACAATATTGTCAGTGAAGGGATGTCAAGCTTATCACTTTACCTCCTTTCAGCACCCCAGTTCTTGTTCATTTCCAACTACTACTGTCATAGTGTTCCCCTCTCTGCTCTAACTGCACTCCCCTACTCTTTGTGGTAAGTTTCCCACCATGGACTGGTCCTCTTAGCCCTCATCTCTATTGTCTTTAGGTATTATTGCCATACTATATTTTAATATTCTACAAAGGAATGCAATCATTCTATATCTATCCTCCCTCTGACTCATTTAGCTTAGCATAATACTCTCCATATTTATGCATGTATAGGAAAATGTCTTAACTTCATTTTCCTTACAGCTGCATAGTATTCTATTGTGTAGATGTACCACAATCTCTTTATCAATTCAAGTGTTCTTGGACATTTGGGTTTTTTACAGATTCTCGCAATTGTGAACATATGTTTGTCCTGTGTGAATAAAGTAGTGCAGATGCCTTTTCTATATAGTGTTTTTGGTACCTTAGGGTATATTCCCAGGAGTAGTATTACTAGATCCTATAGAAACTCAATTTCTAGTTTTTTGAAAAGTGTCCATATAGTTTTCCCAAAAGGCTAGACTAATCAACATTCCCACCAGCAGTAAATAAGAGTTTCTTTCCCTCATACTCACACAAACACTGGTTGTTGTTCTTCTTGATGTGTGCCAGTCTCTGTGGTGTAAGGTAGTATCTATCACATTGTAGTTTTGATTTGCATCTCCCTGATGATACAATATACTTCAACAAATGATGCTGGGAATCCTAGTCAATTACATTCAAGAAAGAGAATTCAGATCTCTTCCTGACAACATGCACAAGAACAAAACCAAAGTAAATTAAAGATCTTGCTACCATACCTGAAACCATCAGAGAGATATAGAAGAAAACATAGGCAGAATGCTTCATGACATTGAAACTGAAAGTATCTTCAAGGACAAAACACCACTGGCCAAACAAGTGGACATAAAAATAAACAAATGGGACTACATTAAACTAAGAAACTTCTGCACCTCAAAGGAAATGAGGACCAGAATACAAAGAGCACCCACAGAATGGAAATTGACTCCTTTAGCACGAGGCATTCCCCTTCTTAGCCATCTCAGCATCCTTGTTCCAAGTTTTGCTTTATCTGCTAATAAAGCAACCATGAGGAGTGGTGCATGGTTTTTTTTTGGGGGGTTGTTGTTGTTGTTTTTTGTTTTTTTTTTTTTGGTTTTTGGGTCACACCCAGCGGTGCTCAGGGGTTACTCCTGACTGTATGCTCAGAAATAGCTCCTGGCAGGCATGGGGGACCATATGGGACACCGGGATTCGAACCAACCACCTTTGGTCCTGGATTGGCTGCTTGCAAGGCAAACGCCACTGTGCTATCTCTCCGGGCCCATGTTTTTCTTCTCTTTTACTACATTAATAACTTTATATGCAAATATATAAGGTAATATATACAATGCAAAATATTATAGACAGGGGTTAGCTGAGATGAGCTTTTAGTGAAATCCTTGGAAGAGTTAAAGTAGGGCCGGAGTGATAGTACAGTGAGCAGGGTTTTTGTCTTGTTTGTGGTTGACCAGAGTTCAACCCCCAACATTGCATATGGTCCCCTAAGGCCTTCTAGCGGTGATCCCTGAATGCAGAGACAGGAATAATTCCTTGAGGACCATTAGGTATGCCACCACCCCCCACCAAAATGGTTAAATTACACTGTATCTAAAGTGAGGGGAGGGAGGAAAGGAAAATGTCTGCCATAGAGGCAGGCAGAGGAGAGAACCCAAGGAGGGCAGGAGGGAAATTGGGGACATTGGTGGAGGGAAAATGTGTGCTGGTGAAGAGCATTGGGCATTAACAAACTCATGAACAATTTTGTAACTGTAGGAAAAAAAAAAACAAACCTGTAAGTTGTGGTGTTTAAAGTAAATTTTTTTTTAAATGAGAGAACTGGTTAAATTAATTAAATATAGCCTTTTGGGGGGGGTTATTTTTTGTCTCATTTCTTTTTCTTTATTTCCCCCCTTCTTTTGAGTTAATTGTACATACCTTATTAATTACACTTATTTAAAAATTCTGGGGATACCAGGGAAATGACTCAAAGAGCTGGAATGCATTCTTTGTTTGTAGGAGCCTCCGGTTCAATCTCTAGTATTTACGGGTGCTGGATGTGCTGCTCCCCAAATTACTTTGGTGGTTACTCTGTGGTTTTTATATGCATGTTTAACTGATATCATAACTAACATCACTCATAGTTATTTAAAAAATCATCACACATATATGTGTGTGTGTGGTGTGTGTGTGTTTCTAATTCTTATTCTTATCTCCTATTCATTAGTCTGCTTTATTATGTATTTTACCATTATATATGCTGTGAACTAAAATTATATTCAACTGTCTATTGACTTTGCTCTATTTTTTTTTTTGTTTGTTTGGTTGGTTGGTTTTTGGGTCACACCGGCAGTGCTCAGAGGTTACTCCTGGCTCTACACTCAGAAATCACTCCTGGCAGGCTCAGGGGACCATATGGGATGCCAGGATTCGAACTGCCATCCTTCTGCATGCAAGGCAAATAGCTTACCTCCATGCTATCTCTCTGGCCCCTTGCTTTATTATTATTATTTTTTTTTTTTTTGGTTTTTGGGCCACACCCGGCCTTGCTCAGGGGTTACTCCTGGCT
This sequence comes from Suncus etruscus, assembly GCF_024139225.1. NCBI lineage: Eukaryota > Metazoa > Chordata > Mammalia > Eulipotyphla > Soricidae > Suncus > Suncus etruscus. The sequence goes on from NC_064852.1 coordinate 12,462,183, forward strand.
GTCTGCTCAGAAATAGCTCCTGGCAGGCACGGGGGACCATATGGGACACTGGGATTTGAACCAACCACCTTTGGTCCTGGATCGGCTGCTTGCAAGGCAAACGCCGCTGTGCTATCTCTCCGGGCCCCCCTTGCTCTATTTTTTAAGTGAATTTACTGCATTATTTTATTTATGTGCTTGTTTGCTTTTGAGGTATCCTTAGTAGTGATTATTCCTGGCTTTGTGCTCAGGAATCATTCCTGGCAATGCTCATGGAACCATATGATGCCAGTGTTAGGAACCTGGGTTGGCCACATGCAAGGCAAATGTCCTAACTACTGTACTATCACTCTAGGCCTACTTTACCCTATTTTTATTGTTCTTTATTTATTTATTTTTTTTTGGGTTTCTTTTTTTTGGGGTTTTGGGCCACACCCGGTAACGCTCAGGGGTTACTCCTGGCTATGTGCTCAGAAGTTGCTCCTGGCTTGGGGGACCATATGGGACACCGGGGGATCAAACCGCGGTCTGTCCAAGGCTAGCGCAGGCAAGGCAGGCACCTTACCTTCAGCGCCACCGCCCGGCCCCTATTGTTCTTTATTTTTTAGTGTAGATCCACCTTGCTCTCTGGTATTCCACAATTTATACTGAAAAGCACCTCATTTAACTATGTCTTTAAATTAATCAGTTAGGGGTGGATTTTCTATATTTGTTTGTCTCAGAAAGTTTTTACTTCTGAATCTTAAATGCTATTTTCACTAGGTAGCTAATTATAGATTGAAAGTTTTTTCTTTCTTTTTAATGTTGTCACTCTCTTGGTCCTGACCTATGAGATTCTGCTGAGAACACAACTATTCATTTTCAGCTCTGTTTTTGTTTTACTAATGTGCCTTTTATCTCTGGCTGTCCAATAATATAGTCAAGATTTTATCTTCAGGGGCACAAATGATAGGGAATTCGCCTTGCAGGAATTCGCCTTGCAGGAGGAATTCGCCTTGCAGGAGGCCAACCTGGGACAGACCCCAGTCAATTCCCAGCATCCCCTATGGTCTCTCGAACCTGCCAGGGGAGATTTCTGAGCACAGAGCCAGAAAGAGTGCCACACAGTGTGGCCCAAAAACCAAAAAATAAATAAATTGTGTTTTAAAAAAAGATTTGGGGGCCAGAGCAGTGGCGCAAGCAGTAGGGCATTTGCCTTGCACACACTAACCTAAGATGGACCGTGGTTGGATCCCCCAGCATCCCATATAGTTCCCCAAGCCAGGAGCGATTTCTGAGCACATAGCCAGGAGTAACCCCTGAGGGTCACAGGGTGTGGGGGGGGGGGGAAGAAAAAGATTTTATCTTCATCTCTAAATTCCAGCAATTTGAATGACCTGTAACTTTATCTTTGAAAAAGCAAAAAGCATTCTTGTTGGTGTTTCTGAGTTTCTGGTTTTATGACCTAGTTTGTTTGTTCTTTTAATCTGGATCAATTCTTGATGTTATCTCTTCAAATATTTTTCCTGACCTGTCTTTTGTTTCTCTCCTACTTCTGGATTCCAGGTACATACATATCATACCATTTAACATTGCCCTGTAATTGAAGGTTTTGTTAATCTTTCACCATTTCTGAAGAGTGCAATAATCTTTCTTTCTTTCTTTCTTTCTTTCTTTCTTTCTTTCTTTCTTTCTTTCTTTCTTTCTTTCTTTCTTTCTTTCTTTCTTTCTTTCTCTTTCTTTCTTTCTTTCTTTCTTTCTTTCTTCTTTCTTTTCCTTCCTTCCTTTCTTTCTTCTTTCTCTTTCTTTCGCTCTTTTTCTTTCTTTCTTTCTTTCTTTCTTTCTCTTTCTTTCTTTCTTTCTTTCTTTCTTTCTTTCTTTCTTCTTTCTTTCTTTCTTTCTTTCTTTTTCTTTCTTTCTTTCTTCCTTCCTTTCTCTTTCTTTCTCTTTCTTTCTTTCTTTATTTTTTCTTCTTTCTTTCTTTCTTTTTTTCTTTCTTTCCTTTTTTCTTTCTTTCCTTTCTTTCTTTTTCTTTCTTCTTTCGGTTTTTGGGCCATACCTGGCTATACTTTAACCCCTGCTCTATCTCTCCAGCCACTGAATAATAAAAACTTAAGAGTCTGTCCAAATTATCTTTATTTTCTTCTTACTTTTGAAGGATAGTTGGGTTTGGGTTAGGATCTTAGGATCAAAACAATGTTTTCTAGAAATCTGAAGGACCTTTCTCAGAGTCTTCTGGAGTTACCAAATAAATTATTTGCTAATCTGATGGTTCAGACAGCAAACAGTTCTTTGTGTCTGCCTATCTCTGTCTGTCTACCTTTGTTCTTTATTTTCTTATGAAATTTTACCACTATGTGCCCCAAGATTAAATCTACTTGTATCTTTGCTAGCATTTAACTGATCTCCATAATCTAAAATTTTTTTACCTTTATTTGTTCTGAAATGTTCTCCTAATTGCTTGACTTGTTTTCCATCTTCGGCTTATGGAATGTCTGCCAGCTTAGAGCTAGATAAATACTGAAACTTCTGTATCTAGTACCGAGGTTACTATCATTTAACTATTAGTACATTCTCTTTAAATTCAGGCATGTTGCATTATAGATTGAATGAATTCCTCTACTTTTTTTGGGGGGGGGGGGTCACACCCAGCGTTGCTCAGGGGTTACTCCTGGCTATCTGCTCAGAAATAGCTCCTGGCAGGCACGGGGGACCATATGGGATGCCGAACCAACCACCTTAGGTCCTGGATCGGCTGCTTGCAAGGCAAATGCCGCTGTGCTATCTCGCGGGCCCCTCCTCTACTTATTTTTATTTTACCAATCCACTCTCAAAAACAACATGGTTTTCAAATAAAAGTAATAAAAACTACTGAGGTGGTTGTGGTCTGGAGAGATAGTACAATGAGTAAGGGACTTTCTTGCATGTTGCTGACCTGTGTTCAGTGTCCAGCACCACAAATTGTCTCCTGAGCACCACCAGAATTGGGGTGCTTAGGGCTTATTTTCTGTGCTCTGTGTTTAGGAATTACTCCTGGCAATATTCAGGGAACTGTGGTGCCAGGAATAGAATACAGGTCAGTCGCATGCAAGGCAAGAGCTTTACTTGCTGTGTTATCTCTCTGGCTCCCTTTATGATTTCTGAATTCCCTCTAATGAAGATATTCTTTGTATTCTCTATAATTCACCTTGTGTATCATTGATAAATGTTGGTATTTGTATAAAATCATGTAACCGCTGCCATTATCATAATATAAAACAATTTCATCACCTCCAAATATTCCTTGTGCCCTTTGGATTTGGTCCCCTAGTCCTACCCTAGATAATATATGTTTTATGTTGCCTATAGTTTTGCTCTTTCAGAGTCATATAAATAAAATAATATAGTACTTAGTCTTTTTCATTGTTTTTTTTTTCCTTATAGCAAAGTATTTTTGAGATCTGGCCATGTTTTTTTTGCATGCATTATTAAAGCATATTTAGTTTTGGGGTCACACCTGGCTCTGCACTCAGGAATCACTCCCAGCAATGCTTGAGGAGTCAAATAGTATGCAGGGGATCAAACCTAAGCTTGCTGCATGTGAGGCAAGTGCCCTACCTTCTGTACTGTCACTCTGGTCCTACACTTATACTTTTTATTGTTGAGCAGTAGTCTCAAGAATAGATGTGTAACTAGTCACATGTCCACTGCCAATTGATGAACGTTAAGTTAATTCCAGGTTAGGACTATTCTGCATGATACAACTATGATCATTTGTGTACAGATCTTTGTGTAGACATATGCTTTAATTTCTCTTGGGTAAATACCTGGAAGTAGAATTGTAATGTTATGGAGTAAATGTGTGTTTGACTTTCTAAGATGCTAACATACTGTTTTCCAAAGTGGCTGTGCCATTTTGCATTCCCGCCAGCAATCTCTGAGAGTTCCAGTTGCTCCGCATCCTTGCCAACACTTGGTATTGCCAGTCTTTTTAACTTTAGTGTATGGTGGTACTTCCTTATTATTTTCATTTCTATTTCTCTAGTCAAGCTGAAAAATCTTTTCATGTATTTACTGCTTGTTCACATATCTTCTGTTGTGGAATTTCTATTCAACTCTTGCCCATTTTCGTTGGGTTGTTTTGTCTTTCTGTCACATTGTAAGAATTCTTTATCTGTTGTTGAAGACACACTTCCCTATCTTCAATGTAAATTATCTTAAGGTATAATTCCCAGTCATACTAAATGCATAAAATGTATCTACTGTTGTTTTTTTAAGTGTTAAGATGATATAATAGATGTCCAAATTTATTCTGTAATTTGTGGGGGTTTTACTCAGCATTATATTGCAGAAATTAATTCCTGATGATATACATAGCTCTAGGAATTCATTTCACTTCTAGTATAGGATTCTAGAACGTGGTAAAAACAAAATCGTTCCTTTGCTGGATTGTAAATTGTTTCTGATGTTTTGCCATTACAAATGGTTTTGCAATCAACACGTGCTTGCCTTCCTCCTTCCACATACACACAAATTTTTCGAAGCATACACCTAAATATGGCGCCGAAGCTGCATATCTTTAAACATATTTCATTTTTTCCTTTTGCTGTGTTCATCCAACAAACAACTCAGCCAACCTCCTGAGTTCTCAATCTGAAAAAAAATATTTTGAAATTTCAGCATCTCTTTGTGGTTCGTTACATTACCAAGCTATTGTCAACTTGGGGGACCCACTCTGCTGGGGGGAAGGCCCTCATATTCTTTTAGTCTTTTGTTAGGGTTTGCTCTCCTAATTCTACTCCCTATGGTCTTGGGTCTTCTAATGAAGATTGATGCCTCAGCATTGACTTCCTCAAAGATTTGGATGTCTGGTTTTCTGTTCACCTTTGGTCTGTGAGTCCTTATCAGTTTGACTGGCTCCAAAGGATGAATTGGACTGCAAGCATCATTTTTGATAAGTATGTAACAGGGTACTAAGGAAGGAGGATGGAATGTCTCCCTTCTAACTTTTAGTGTCTCTGACCACCAAGGACAGGTTCTTGATGCTTGGACTCCAGAATGTCCACACATGATTCTGACAAATAGGCAGATTTCTCTGCTGGAAGATATTTCACATGATCATGGGGGGTTAAGGGGAGGAGAAGTTGAACAGAGATGGGTCATGTCTCTGGTCATATCTCACTTTCATGGTTGCCTTGGGTCCCCTGCTGTCCAGAGACTTGATGTTTCTACTGGCTCTGAGCTTAGATCATTCCAGGACCAGTTCCCCCTGCCTGGTGATGCTCTCCACATGAAATTGAGGCCATGGGGTGTCTCTGCCAGGAATCTGCTTTTGGGGGGGGTCTTGCTTTCTTTAATGGTTATAGGGAGTATACATTGACATCATCTCAGATTTGGGGGGTTATGAGAGATTTGGGCCCAGCCTGCCACTTTAACCCTTTACCACTTTAACTTGTGCTTCTCTTTTCTCTCTTTCTTCACTGCCCCTTTCTGCTCTTAAGGCCCCAGGTCACACTGCATTTCTCTGGAGACCTCCTGTCCTGGTGCCTTCTGTCTGTGCCATCCTTTCTCTTGTGGCACTCAGCCTCTCTGCCTTACCCTCCTTCTCATCTTGGTGGCTGTTCCCCATCACTGGGAGTCTCTGGCCTCATGGCTGGCTCTGGAGCAGTTTGTGGGTGGGGGAGCCCCAGATTGCTGCAACGTGGAACAAGGATTTCTAACACATGCTCACACTGGCAGCCTGCCACCTTCGCTCACTGCCTGCCAACATCACACTTCAACTTAAAGAGGGAAAACTGCCAGACCAATGTTTTAGCTACAGGCCTGTGTCAGGGTTGCATAGGGAATCTCACAGCAGCCCCTGCCAGAAGCGACAATTGGGGGGGTGGGGGATAGGGAAAGAGGCTCTTGGCTGCTTGGTGCTGGTGGGGCATCCTGCCTGCCCTCGGCTCTTGGCCTCACCAGTTCTGAGGACAGAAGGTTGCCTGGAAATCCATCCTAGGATGAGCCTTTTTCCCTCCTAGGCTTCTGGGAGGAGAAGGGGGTTCATGATCCCACTTTCCTCTCTTCATTGTCTGTTCCTGCTCCAGATTACTGCTATGACTTCTGCCTACCATCTTGGAAGACAGGGCCTGAGAGTGCTAAAAACTGAGTCACCCTGAGTTCAGGGAATGGTTTAGGACTGATTACTGGGCCAGAGTTGGGAATACAAGAGACCCCTCAATTACTGGCTTGCACCAAGAAATCCCCTCCCATAATTCCCAAGCACCCTTCTCTTTGGGACTGACCTGTCCCTGTGTCTGAGTGTTCATCCTCATTGCTCTAGACATGCCTGTCTGTAGAAACACTTGTTCCAACCATGGCTAGAAGCCTGTCAGCTGTAAGCAAGGCAAGTCTCACCTGCCGTATCATCTCTCTGAACTAGCTGGTTTTTTCTCCTTCCTTCCTTCCTTCCTTCCTTCCTTCCTTCCTTCCTTCCTTCCTTCCTTCCTTCCTTCCTTCCTTCCTTCCTTCCTTCCTTCCTTCCTTCCTTCCTTCCTTCCTTCCTTCCTTCCTTCCTTCCTTCCTTCCTTCCTTCCTTCCTTCCTCCCTCCCTCCCTCCCTCCCTCCCTCCCTTTTGTCTTCCCTCCATTTTGTCTTCCCTCCCTCCCTTCCCCCTCCCTCCCTCCCTCCTTTTCTGTTTGCACCTGGAAGTACTCAAAGGTGACTCCTGACTCTACATTAGAAATTATCCCTGGCAGGCTTGGGGCTTGGGAGACCATAGAGGGTGCTGGAGATTGCATCTAGGTTGGCATACAAGGCGAACTCCCTATCTACTGCACTGTCGCTCCAGCCCCCTCCCTGGTTCGTTTTTTCACAACCATCATATCCATTCCTGTGCCAGAAGGTAGGTCCAGCTCAGCACCACATCCCCAAACATCTGCTTTTGTTTGGGCTTTGGAGAAATACCCACTGCTTTGAGATACCCTTGCCAAGGTGCCTCTTTCCCCCATGGACATCAGGTTTCTGTTTTTTCCTCCAGGATACCCTCTCATTTTTCCAACAAAGACAATCTTCCCTATATGGAGAAGGCCTGCCATCAGGGCAAAGAACTGCCCCCCCCCCCTCTATTGGCACTAAACAGCTCTTGTTCTTCCCAGGGCGGACTTGCCAAAGAGTCATTCCAGCAGAGAATGACAGCAGAGTCATTCAAAGCACAGAGACCAAGAGCTGCACAGACAAAAATCTGAATGTGTTGGAGAGAGATGCCCATGTAAAGACCCGGATGCTTGAAAAATCCAGAGGTTCCTGTCTCTCCCCCAAATTCCAGTTGTCTCCCAATGAGACAGCATCTCCCAAGAGCAGCATGCCGACAGGCTCCAACACAGACATGCCCACCTATGACCAAAAGCAGGCAGGGCATTGAGACACCTGCAGAACCTTAGTGTTTCAGAGGGAAGGCAGAGCAGAAAGGTGGGAAGTGGCGATGGAGTCACCTGATCAGCCCAACAGCCTGCGGAAGTGCCTTCTGCCAATATACACAGATAAGCACTCATAATCACTCCTCCTTCCAAGCCCACTTGCGTGTCCCGTTTCCTGGGGATGCCACCTGCACAGCTGCTCCTAATCAAGGACCATTTAATTCCTTCCCAGATCATCGTCTGCACTAATTGTCTTAAACAAACCCAAGTTCATTTCACCTTATTCCCCATGGGCCTGGAGGGCATCTAATTACCTGTAGGTGGCTCTCCACACAGCCCCGCTTCATTAAAGATCACAATATGTTCCTCTAATGGGTTTCCCATTAAAATCCAATGGGTTCCCATCAAAATGAGTTATGTCCCAGGGAAAAAAATCCACTCAAATATATTTTAATTAACGTGAATTAAATATTGCATATGCTCTGTTTCTGCCAACAGGTTGCACTTGGGACAGTGCTGCCAGGAAGTAGAAGGGAGCAAGGGAGAGAAGAAGGGGAGGGGTAGGGATGCTCAATGGTGGGGTGGAGGGTTTAGAACCCTGACTCAGGCACTCATGGCTGCCTTCATGACTTTAGTCATGGAAGACATCTTGCCTGAGTTTTAGCATTGCCATCTCTAAAGGATTAATAATAATCCCTAGTGGATAGTGTATTTTCACTAGGCTTTAAGACCAAAAAATGTAAAGTGCTTCATACAGAGAAGTACTCAATAGATTTTACTCTTAGTTTAGAATATGTTTGATTAAGATTGTACTAGTCAGTTGTGCCCTGTAACAAACAGCCCTGCATACATCTCAGGGACTCTCCTCATTGGTCCTTAGAATGCTGGTTTGCACAGCCGCCATGTATCATCTATCTTGGTATCGAAGCTAATGTTTTCTCTGGAATGGGCCATTCTCAGGGCAAAGGGCAGAGGGTAGAGGGTAGAGGGCTGGGAAGGTGCTGAATCATACAGCCACATGCAAAGTGATGTTAGCTGCTCCCCTGTTACTCCATTTGATCTCACTCTGCATAGACTGGCGAGCGCTTAGAATAAAGTCTCCGGGCAGCAAAGGAGGGCTGCATGGTCCTTTTTTCAGGGAAAGGGGGATCATTACTTATAAACAACATGTTACAATCCTACTGTTAGGGTGACAGTGTGTTTCCCTGACATCTCCTGGGGATCCAGTTCTAAGAACTAAGTCCTATTCAGAGCTGTTTTCTCAGACGCTCTGAGCAGCATGCTAGGAATCTGCATTTTCCACCAAGATCCTCAGGTCATCTTTACCATCCAGAACACAGGATGTAGAAAATCCATTTTGGGGCCAGAGAGATAGCACAGCAGCAGAGAGTTTGCCTTGCACGCAGCTGAGCCAGGGTGACGGTGGTTTGAATCCCAGCATTCCATATGATCTCCCTTGCCTGCCAGGAGTGATTTCTAGGCACAGAGCCAGGAGTAACTCTTGAGTGCTGCCGGGTGTGACCCCCCCCCCAAAAAAAAACAAAAAACAGAAAAGAAAACAAAACAAAACAAAAGAAAATCTATTTTCTAGACCAGGGGAGAAGAATTTTGGAATCGGGCAAAACTGAGATGACAACATACTCTTACCATGTCATATCTGTGTGCAATGGGAAAGTTTCTTCACTGCATCTTGGTCCCTAGCTTTGTGAATGAGCCCAATGAAAAGCCAAGTACAGAGTACAGAGTGGCACGAACCAGATTTTCACAACGGTAATAAAACGAATCAGAAGACATAGCAAAATAAAGATGACAACAACGAGGATCATGAATGTAAAATCGCCCAGTTCCACGCAAACCTCAATCCGTTATAGCACTCAGGCCTCTGAAGCCTCGCTAATGACTATAAGCGTATGCACAGCGCGATTATATGATAATAGTGTGCGCAGAGGGTGCTCTCCACTACAAAACAGGCCGATGTGCTCATCTCCTTAGTAACGGTCCCTGACCCCTGACACAGAGGAGCCACCTGCAGAACTCAAACAATTCCTCTTGCTCCGCCCCAGCCCTAGGGAGTCTCATCTAATTAGTCTAGGGTGCACTTCACGCTGGTCAAGCTCCCCAGGTATTCTCCTTTGGCTCCAAGTATGAAAACTGCCACCCAAGGGACCTGTGGCTCAAAGTGTGGCCCATCCTAGACCAGTGGCTTGTTAACCACCAGGGAGCTTGTTAAAGTTGAGACCCGTGGAATCCGAATTTGCACCTGAACAAAATCCCTCTGAGCCTTTGTGCTTGCTGAAATGTGAGAAATGCCGCATTCTCCTTCATGCTCTTTGCCTGTGCCTGCCTGCTCTTGGCTCACTGTCTGGTCCTCCAGACCTTGGGTCCACCCCTAAGTTCAATATTTTAGATAGCACCAACTTGTAATTCGCCTCCATCATGGTTCCTGAGCTGCCAGCAGTGCTGGGAAAGGAAGAGCTATTGCAGTTAGGGACAAGTGTCCTTTGTGTGCTGTGACTGATCCAGGATCCTTATAATCGCCGGAAATTGGTAAGGACTTTGGAACAAGGCTCTCTGCATGTGGGGCTGGAGAGACAGAACAGTACGGAAGGCACTTGCCTTGCACATGGTTGATCTGAGTTCAATCCCTGGCATCCATTCATTTCCCCAGCACCACCAGGAGTAATTCCTGAGTGCAGAGCCAGGAATAACCCCTGATGGGTGTGGCCCCAAACCAAATCAACCAAGCGAAAAGGTTCTCTGTATTTGCACTTCACAATGGGTTCTGCAAATGAAGTTGCTGGTCCTGCCCTTAGCTGCTACCAAGACTCAGACAATAGGTAAGTCCCCAGTGAGTGACAAAGCTTGAAGTAAAAACAAACAAACAAACAATCAAACAAACAAAACCAAAGAAACAGCAAAGTAGGTACAAATAAGTTTCTCTTGCCTCACCCCTAAGTAAATGGCACCTCCATTCCCCCAGAGCCACCATTTCACAGTTCCTTTATAGCTCCTTTACTGCGCTGACCTCCAAAATTCAGGCTTTTGCGGGGAGTGAGTCATACCCAATGATATTCAGAGCTTACTTCTGCCCTACATTCAGAGATCACTCCTGGAGGTACTTAGGGGACCATCAGGAATGCTGGGAATCTAACCCAGATTGGTTGTCTGCAAGGCAAGCACCCTACCCACTATACTATCTCTCCACCCCCAAACTTTTTCTTTTTTTTTTTTGTTTTTTGTTTTTGGGTCACACCGGCAGTGCTCAGTGGTTACTCCTGGCTCTACACTCAGAAATCGCTCCTGGCAGGCTCGGGGGACCATTTGGGATACCGGGATTCGAATCAACATCCTTCTGCATGCAAAGCAAATGCCCCACCTCCATGCTATCTCTCCGGCCCCCTCCACCTCCAAATTTTAACATATTGTTAGGTTTGTTGGGGGGACATTGTAGTATGTCTCCCAGCCCTTCTCTCCCTCCAGAGCAGCCAGAATGATCTTGGGGATAAAGTGCTTCAAATCCCTGAACTCTGGCTTAGAAACTTTGACTACCCAACTGCTCCATGGCTTGCTGTAGTTTCCTTCATTTTCTTCCACCCACCCTATAGCTGGACCAAGTCGTCTTTCTGTCTTACATTCGGGACTTTACTCAGATAGTTCCTATTGTGGGAGCATCCTTCCTGCCTCCCCCTAGGCAGACTCTCTAGGGCCTCTGTTTCCAGACACTCTATAGGATCTTCCCTGAGAACCTACCAGGTTAGGGGTGGTCAAAGAGTATGGGCACCATCTATTTCACCCACACCCTTTTCTTGATTTCTGTTTCCCTGAGTCAGGGCCAACTTTATGTTGTTCTCTGCTATATCCACTGTCTGGCCTGCAGACAGTCAGCACTTAGAATCATTTAATAAGTGAAAGCTTTGTAAGACCTTCCCTCATGTAACAGGTGTCATTTGCATACAGTGACATCATTTGAGGATATCTCATTTGCATGCATCTCATTTCCATGCTTGCAACCTCCTCCCTCAAAGCACTTATAGAACAAGCGAATATAAATGCATCCACATATCACCAGGCAAGTACTACCCTCCCAACACTCCCCTCTTCACTTCCAAGCCCAGCTCTCAGGCCAGAGTTCTGAGCCATGAGATACTCCATGCCTTGTTTCCCAAGCAGGGACCTCTTTAGAGTAGACCCCTAAAGAAGCTAGCACCTTCCCTTGGGCTGTCTCTTCTATTCCTCTTAAACAATTGGACCCCCTTATACCAAGTGTTTCCAGTGTAGAAGCTCCCAGACTTAATAGGACTGGGTCCATTTGCAGAAAAAAAATCACTCTGCTCCCCTAAAATGTGCCTTCTTTAATAAGTGACCACTGCCATTGGGTTGCTTCAGTCCCTGGGTTGCTCCAGGGGTGTGGGATGGTAAATGCATCAACCCATGGTAGTTTGGGGGTGTTATCTCTTCACCAGGTGTCTCCAAGCATCTTGTACATCTATTTTCATCAGTTCCCCTCTGCTTGCCCTTGTGGCCCCTGCCAACCCACCCTCACCCCAGCTCTGTTCCAAACACCTGCCCATAGATAACTAAGATGGGCCATTGTGGAAATATTCACACGATAAAAACTGGCAAGCACAGTGGGTCACAGCTTGTTGCATTGGTGAGTCTGTAGGCAACAGTCTTGCTCAAATATCTGGGTGTTAGCATCCAGTTTTTGAGTCTGGTCTGGATCCCTGTGGTTTGGGGGTGAAGCCACAGGACAAAGATGCCAGAGATATACTCTAGCATATCCCTGAAGACTCCGGGGTCCCCATTCTATTGCAGGAGAGAATAGGGCCCTTCTCTGAGTTGGACCCAAAAGATAAGAAGGAGCCAGTTGACAGGATCAGCAGAAGAATTGATTGGCCAGGATCTCACAGGTGTAAAAGAGCCTATAGCAGCAGGGGTAATAGGTGGTGGATAGGGAGTGGGCAAGAATATACCACAGGGGGACAGGACAGGCAGAGCCTTCAACAACTACACCACATGTGGGGGCAAAAGGAACTCTCATTCACTACTGGTGGGAATGCTGTCTAGTCCAGCCTTTATGGAAAACAAAATGGAGATTCCTCAAAAAACTGGAAATTAAACTCCCATTAGATCCAGCTATACCACTCCTAGGGATATATCCTAGGAACACAAACATGCAATAGAAAATGCCTTACTCACACCTATATTCATTGCAGCGCTATTTACAATAGTCAGGCTCTGAAAACAACCAGGGTGCCCTTCAACAGATGAACGGTTAAAGAAACTATGGTACATCTACACAATGGAATGCTATGCAACCACCAGGAAAAGTGAAGTCATGAAATTTTCTTATACATGGATGGACGTGGAAACTATTATGCTGAATGAAATAAGTCAAAGGGAGAGAGATAGACACAGAACAGTCTCACTCGTCTGTGGGATTTAAGAAAAACAAAAGACATTATTATAATAACACCTAGAGACAATAGAGATGAGGGCTGGAAGGACTGATCCATGATATAAAACTCACCACAAAGAGTGGTGAGTGCAGTTAAAGAAATAACTACACTGATAATTATCATGACAATGTTAATGAGTGAGAGAAGTAGAATGCCTGTCTCGAATACAGGCAAGGGGTGAGGGAGGAAGAAGACAGGGGGCATTGGTGGTGGAAATATTGCACTGGTGAAAGCGAGGGTGTCCTTTTTTTATAACTGAAACCCAACTACAAACATGTTTGTAATGCTTGTGTTTAAATAAAGATATTATATTAAAAGACTAAATAAAAAAGAACTATATCACCACTGGTTCTCAGTCACCTGAGCTGGGAGCCAGGCCAAAGTGTGGAAAGCTGAGTGGGTGGAAGAGATGCTGCTGGAAGATGAAATGGGGGTTGAGAGCATGGAGAGGAGCCCCAAAAAAGAGGTGTGAGGCCTGGACTCTGGCAGTGGCTGGCAGGGGCGAGGCCTGCCCTCAGGCTGCAAAGGGTACCAAGAGGAGACACAGGCTGAGATTCTTACTGAAGGAGGGGTCAGGTTCTGTGCAGGCTACTGAAGATTTGGGGGGGGGGGACCCCAAGCTCTAAGACCGAGAGATTTGGAAAGGGGTTTGTCAACATGCCTTGCAATGACATGGCGGTGGGGGGGGAGCTCTTACGCTGGGGCACCTGCCTGGTGGCTAGTAGGTACTAAAAGCTCAGCTCACACCAACCTTTCATCTTCACATGGGCCTGAAAGAGCCTGGCTGTGGGTGACTCTGGCTCCCTGATGAGGAGACAGGAAGAGGCCCCTGGACAAGCCACAGGAACCAGCAAGCTCTAAAGGACTTTCGCCCTCTTCACTGACCTCTGCCTGACCAGGGCCTCACTGTGACCTCATCCTTCTCTTCCCCTCTATGGAATGCCCCACACCCCAACCCAATCTACACTCCCAATAGTATTCATGAGTGAACGCTCAGTTTGGCAGACTTGAGACCAAGAATCTCTGCAAATCACAAGTCAGAGAGGCTGATTGAAGGGGTGGAGCAATAATACAGTGGGCAGTACAGTTACTTTGCACATAGTGACCTGGGTACAATTCCTGGCATCTCACATGGTCTCCTGAGCATAACCAGTAATGGGAACACAGAGCTAGGGGCACCCTTGAGCACCACTGAATTTGACCCAAAACAAAAACAATGAGAAGTGCTGGTTGGTCCGAATGGCAAGTGTCACCCCAGTCAACAGGCATCAGAGGAGCAAGCTAGGGAGTGAGAAGTTTGAGGATGGCATAAGGAAGGGACTTGGAAGTCATGAGGAATGTCCAGCTGAGGGGTTCCGGGGTGCCAGCCTCCCCCATGCCTCTGCTCAATTGCCCTGGCCATGGAACAACCCACCCTCTTCATCCTGGCACTTCCCTTCTGGAACCTCAGCTTCCTCATCAGTGACATGTAGTGACACACACCCCCACACACTCACCAAGCAGTCGCAAGAAATTATGTGAGATTTTGAGAGCGACATGCCTGAGTTCCCCAATATAGCCCTGGTCATCTGGCCCTGGTCCTGAGCACCCATATTTCCACTGCCACCTTAGCCCCACAGTCATGCCGACTGGGACCCAACATGTACCCCCACTGCTTTAGAGCCCTGGGCTGACTGCAGAAGTCACAGACCCACTCCCTGGCACACCCTGGCCAGCCTGGCTGAACACATTTTTTACAGTAACTTTTTAATTACAGTGTTTTACAGTAATCGTTTCCATTTACATTTTAACTCTATTTGCATTATTGAGGCACCATCTGCTTAGCCATTCCCTCAGCATTAGTCGACTTTATTTTACAGGCGTTTCCAAGTAAGCTTCAGGCATGATTTCTTCGTCCCCCATATACATATGTTATAATAATAATGATTATGTTGCTGTTGTTGTTTGGGGGCCACACCAGGGATCAAGGTTTACTCCTGGTCCTGGACTCAAGGATCACTCCTGCGGTTCTTAGAGGGTGTCAGGGGTCAAACCCAGGTTCTAGCATGCAAGGTAAGCTGATACTAGCTGAGCTCCAGCTAGCTGCCATCAACCCAGATTGCATCTGGAGTTGTGTGAAGGATCCGGACAGGAAACAGGGAGAGGCAGGAATGCCGGGGGAGGGGGGTAGCATCAAACACCCCAGGTGTTTGTGACCTGTGACCTGTGATCTGTGACCAGAGCAGCTGTGGCTCTTGTACTTTATTTTCTCAACTACTGAGCTGCTAGAGTGGGAAGTGGGGTGATGGAGTGGCTGGAGGTGCAATTGGAGAACTTGGGAACCTCAAGACTTGATCTCCAATGTGGTGGTACAAAAGAATTCACAAAGATGCATACAGGCCACCATCCCTTCCCCTCAGGCCCAGGCCTTCCTCCTTGCCCGAGTTCCAGTCTGCTACCTCCATGGAACAAACCCAGGTGACCCCAAGTGGAATCTGCTAGCCCCTCACACACACACCCCCAAATCTGACTGGGCTATGTGGACTCTGCTGACTGTGGACTGCTTTTCTAAAGGTCTGTTAAACATCTTGGGGGAGCCCGGGATGTTGAGTAAGCAGCATCCATGCAGACAGACCCTCCTGGGCCTTTGTCTCTGACCTTCCTGGTGGCTTCAGCAATGTTGAACCTGAGCTCATAATTGCCATATGGACACTTCTGTTCAGTGAGTGAGAGAAGCAAATAAAGCTGCCTTTGAATTCAGAACCACCCAGTGACTTTCCCCCTTAATGTGGCTCAATTCTCCTGGAGGTGGGGTGGTTTTAACGACTAGTCACTGCCTGATGTTTGGAACTCTCCTCTGTGCTCAGACCCTGTTGTTTATTCCAGAATCTTCTTTACCTTCTTTTTGTTTATGGTGGGTTTGCATACCCTTCACACTCAGTGTTTACTCCTGCCTCTGTGCTCAGAGGTCACTCCTGGCAGGACTTAGGAGAAGACATACAGTACTGGGCATCAAACTGGGGTTGGCTCCATGTTACCTGCTATACTATCTCTTGTGTTCCACATTCCACATTTTCAAACAGGTAATTCCCTGTAGTCCCTTGCTGTACCCCGACTTCTGCAAGCCCTCCCCACACAAAATGCAGAGACCCTGAACTTGACTGGTGTACTTCCTATCTCTCCCCATGAGGAGCCTTTAGGAAAACAGAGCCCAGCTCATTGCAAACTACAGTGTCAGCAAACATTTGCTCTCTTGCTCTCTCTGGGTGAGCCTTCTCCCACTTGCACCCCCAGGAGGTGGCAAACCCATCAACACTTGGAGCTTACTTTTGGCTTTGAACTCAGGGATCACTCCTAGGGGGTTGGGTAACGAACTGAAGTGAGGGTGGAACCCAGATTGACCATGTGCAAGGAAACTTCCTTCTGTGACTGCTCTCTACTCTTCAGCCCCGTTTGTTTGGTGAGTGGGTGTGACATGAGCTGGGGCTTCATTGGTCCTGTGTCCTGGAGATGGACTGTCCCTTTTAGCAGGGGACCTAGAATAAAAAACAGGGGATGGACTGAATGCAACAACAGAAGCCAGTGGCTGCCTCCATTCCACCAGCTGACATTTGCACTAGCTGAAAATGAGATGAAGTACCAGCTCTCCACACCAAGTTTGGGGTTTGGTTGTGTGACATTCTCTAACAGTCTCTGTAGAGTGAGGATACTCTTGAGGTCTCCCTTTGTCCCCAGCCCACACATCTAACCCATCTCCACGATATCATACTAGAAGGTAGAAGACCGGCATAGCTATTGTCCTTGTGGCCTTTTGCTTTTCACCAAATCACACCCCTCTTCCCAGAGTTCCCTTCCCCATCATGAACCCCCTTCCTTCAAATGGGCAGAGTTAGTCTCAGGCCCTGGACCCAGACAGACCCCAGACCCCGTGGATGCCTGGCCAGAGGGTGGGAAATCCCTGCAACTGTTTGCATTTGTGAATGGTTCCTTCATCTCCTGGTGGGGAAGAAGGACCCATGAATCACAGAATCGGGCCCTGTGGTCAACCAGAAGGGAGAGCTATGTGGGCAAGATGGAAAGTTAGTTCCATGACTGCAGGGCCCTGGAGAGAAGCAATCACCTCCTGCTGTCTCAGGGAAGTGACAGTCCTGTGCAATGACATTTCTTCATTTTCTCCTTCACCCAGGGTCCCAGACTGCCAGGATCCCATAGCACATCCAGACTGCTGGGGATCCAACTCTTGGTCTCATGTTTGCCTGGCCAGCATTTCAAACTACTGAGCCATCCTCTGAGCTTGTCATACAGTTTCATACCTATGTCCAAGGTATAGACATTAAAACACCTAATCAGGATTCACTGACCTGCCCAAACAAATGGACTTGTGGCCCATCCTCACTGGTCAGAGGTCACTCCCAGGGAACCCTAGATGGTTCATAGCCCAGAAGCAGAGCTAATTGACCGCTTACGTGGCCAAAAGATAATTTCTCACACACATAATCTTCCCCGAGACCTCTCTGACAGTGGGGAAGACTGACAGTGACACAGGAAAGAAGCACCTCAAGACCATAAAAGGAACCACGATAAAGCAACACAAAACTCACCAAGCCTGGTGGGTGGAGATTGCAATCCTGCAAACCCATTCCTCTATATACCCTCTGAGAAATGGAGTTCAAAATGGAAATGCCACGGACGTCCAATGAGAGCTCAAAGAAAAGGGAACTCACTGCCAGTTGAAGCCCCTTAGCTCTCAGACTCCCAACAGTACTAACTCTACAACCTTCAGGCAATGGGGGGACTGCCAGATCCTTGGCACATCTAAAACACAGACACAGTCCAACTCCTAAGGGGACACTGGTGCGTGAAATGGGGAGGGATGGAGGACAAGTGGAGGAGTGGATGTCCCAAGTCCTATGGTCTCTGCCTCTCTCTTCTACCACTACTCTGCACCCCACAGAACTGTCAGAGACCCCAGGATAGAACCTGAGTCAGACAGGAAATTGAGAACTCACTGAGCTTCATCTGCAATCCAACCATCAATCTGCCTGATTGATCAGACTTGTAGATCATCAGCCACTATGAGAAGCCCAAACCAGCTGTTGTTTTCACACACAGACCAGGACGGGGGCGGGGGGGGGGGTTAGGATGGGACGCAGATGAAGAAGGGGGTGAGGAGAGGGGTGTCCCCCATCTGCTGGCCTTTGAAAGATCACCCACCCTGGATAGAGTGATGCTCTGAGGGAAGCCTAGGCTGTCCCAGCTTTGACCTTTCCTCCTGTGTCTGCTCTTTTGTGTGATGAACTGCTGGTCCTCCCCACTGTCATATTCTAGGACTTCAGGCAGCAGTGCCTGCATGAACTTCTGCTGTCTGAGCCCTGCCCAGAACAAGACAAAAATCAGTATGGGTGGGGCTGGACCCAAGTGAGGAAGTGCACCCCTCTGTGCCCCAACATGCGGCCACCACCTGACCTGGTTAAAAAGAGGCAGTGACTCAGCCCCTTGCCCTATCTGATTGTCACAGTGGATTCCTAGAAGTTGAAACACCATTTCTCTGCACACTTGTCAACACCTCCCCCAATGAGGCCACTTTTCATTCAGTCCTTACCTTGCAGATGGGGTCATTGAAGGCACCAGGAGGTTTCTGCTGGGTGAAGGGAGCCTGGAGCTGGGCCAAGCCAGCTGGGGGGAGAGAGAGTCTGAGTATGCTAGTGATGGAGAAAGGGGCCAATGGCCTGACCCAGGGCACAGACTGTGTGCCTTGAGTTGCCACCGAGTTTTCTTCACATCTGCCAGGTGAAGGAATCTGGTGTGAAAGCTGCTTACCCAGTTTCTCTTTGCAGACAAACTCTGCTAAGGCTTCAGATTCTTCCAGGAGAGAGAGAGAGAGAGAGAGAGAGAGAGAGAGAGAGAGAGAGAGAGAGAGAGAGAGAGAGAGAGAGAGAGAGAGAGAGAGAGAGAGAGAGAGCTGCTCATGGAAATTTGTAGGGAAGGAGGATGGGAATTACTGTCTCCATCAATACACACACACACACACACACACATACACACACACACACACACACACACGACACCACAGACAGGATCAAGGGTGTGAGTTTGTTGTTAAGAACCAAATCCCAAGCCTGGATAGTCTGGACACGGGCAGAACTTCGGCAGTGAGACTGGGAGGAGGTTTGCACAGCCCTGGACTGAGGGAGCAGTCTGGTGTCCCTACGAGAGCCAAGACGATGGGACACTTGTCAGAACAGTACCCTGCTCCCGCCTTCCCAGGAAAGCAGATAGGCCCACTGTTGGACTCCCTCTAACCATACCCCTTCTCAAGTCTATGCCCCACATTGCCCAGTTGCATCTGGGTGCCAAAGTGTCCTGGGCAAAAGTTCCAAGGGATCGGAGCAGCTTAAGACAAAGCAGAAGTGTTTTCACAATCTGGGGTCCAGAGGAAAAAACTATTTCACTTAGGTGAGAATGAGCTCCTAAACTCTCCTTAGAAGGGACAGAGTGACACGATCCACAGACCCTCAGCTCCAGATAAAAGACAACACAACCAGGCAGGGGGGTGGCCCCAGAGCTGAGCTGATGCTTACTCTTGCCAGGACCCATTGGTTTCAAAGGAATTTTACTGCTGAATGGACTGTGGGGGGGGATGGTTAAAGCCCCCTTTCCTGCTTCCTTTACACCTGGAAAGAGGACTGACACTGCTAAGTTCCCAGCATGTGGCTTGTGCTCTGAGCTGGTACCAGGCAGAAACACACAGCAGGGATCTCTTCCACAGTTTATTTATCCATCCCTATGACATGCTACGGACTGAGCACAGACCCCAAGAGCCTCACTCCTGTGTGCCCTTGGGAGATGGATACAAACCAGCACCCCTTTTGTAGCCCCTGTACCCTTTCAGGGTGGCTCATGTGCAAATATCACAATCTATATGGACACTCTAGGCCTCCTAGGGCCTAGACAATGCAGTTTTGTTTTTGTTGGGATTTGTTGTTGTTGTTGTTGTTGTTGGTTTCTGTTATTTGTTTTTTGGGGGCCATACCCAGTGGCACTCAGGGGTTACTCCTGCCTCTGTGTTCAGAAATCGCTCCTGGCAGGCTCCGGAGACGATATGAAATGGTGGAAATCGAACCAGGGTCCGTCCTAGGTCAGCCAAGTGCAAGGCAAATGCCCTACCATTGTGCCATCCCTCCAGCTCCAAGGACCACACAATTTTGATTTGGGAGAGAAGCCTTGAACCATCACAGAGCCATTTCCAACCCCTTTGCGGACCACCACTACCATAATTCTCAGACTCTCACAAAAACTGCCTTCCAGCAGCCCTGCTCTTTGCCAGCGAGTGGTTGGTCCCATCCATCACACCATGCACTGGCTTCCACTGGTGGCTCAACTCCTGTGTCATTCTCGCAGTGAATTTTGCAGGAGAAAATTACTGGACCATGCAGTAGGATTTCCCTCTAAATTCTTGACCACACACACCTCCAGAAGCTCTTTAAGCCATTCCACAACACTCCTGAGTTCCTTTCCTGGGGTGACTGTTTCCTGATTTCCTGGTTTCCTGGCTGTTCTTTTTCAAACTCATTGGCCTTCGGCCCTGTTCTCAGCTCCTGTCCATCATCACTGACAGAGCTGGAACTGAGGGTCAGCCCACATCCTCCCAGTCCAGCTCCCAGCCCAAGTCCTGCTGCTCCTGCTTTGGAGTTTGCTTCCTTCCGCCAACACCTCTATTTCCAGGTGCTCCCCAGTCCTTCAAGAACACACATCCTTTTGAATCTCCACCCTCATCCTCCACGTTGGTTTGGACCAGATTTCGGTCAATTCAAAGTGGTTTGAGCTGGCTTAAGACCAACATAACCAGTCACACAGGAGTTGAAATGACTGATCCGGGCCGGAGAGATAGCATGGAGGTAAGGCATTTACCTTTCATGCAGAAGGTCATTCGTTCGAATCCCGGCATCCCATATGAACCCCCGTGCCTGCCAGGAGCAATTTCTGAGCACAGAGCCAGGAAAAAACCCTGAGCACTGCCGGGTGTGACCCAAAAACCACACCAAAAAAAAAAGAAATGACTGATCCCCTTTTGTATAGCTCTGATATGCCCTTGTCCCCACTCCAGCTCCCTGAACAGCCCAGAGAGGATGTCCTAGACAATCACTCAGTCCAAATCTCCAAGTCCATTCAAACTTATGTGCTCACCTCACCTGGCTTGATCCATCCTAGTGAATTCCTGAGACCCTGAGGGTTGCCTAAAAGTTTGCTTGGAGATTGAGCACCCCCAGGCAGAGCCAATTTTTTTTGTTTTGTTTTGTTTTTGAGTCACACCCGGCAGCACTCAGGGTTTACTCCTGGCTCTATATTCAGAAATCACTCTTGGCAGGCTCGGGGAACCATATGGGATGCTGGGATTCGAACCAATGACCTTCTGCATGAAAGGCAAATGCCATACCTTCATGCTATCTCTCTGGCCCCCATCTTTAGCCTCACTCATTTCTGGTGCTATAGGAGCCAGGACCTTTCCTTCCAGTGTTTCTTTTTTTCTTTTTTTTTTTTTTGGGAGGGCGGGTGGTCACACCTGGTTCTATACTCAGAAATCGCTCCTGGCAGGCTCAGGGGACCATATGGGATGTTTGGATTTGAACCACCAACCTTCTGCATGCAAGGCAAACGCTTTACCTCCATGCTATCTCTCCGGCCCCCCTTCCAGTGTTTCTTCTTGTGAACTTGGAGGACTTTGCTTTAAGTTTATTTATTTATTTATTTATGGACTACTCCTGGCTCTGCACTCAGGGATCATTCCTGGCAAGGCTTGAGGAACCCTTTGGGGTGCTGGGGACTGAATTCAGGTCAACTGCATGCAAGGCAAATGTCCTATCCACTGTACAATCTCTCCGGGCCTTCATTTAAAATTTTCAGAGCCCTTTTAGATTTTACTTTTTTTTTTTTTTTTTTTTTTTTGGTTTTTGGGTCACA
Organism: Suncus etruscus; assembly: GCF_024139225.1. Classification (NCBI taxonomy): domain Eukaryota; kingdom Metazoa; phylum Chordata; class Mammalia; order Eulipotyphla; family Soricidae; genus Suncus; species Suncus etruscus. Next base: position 12,483,919 of record NC_064852.1, read on the forward strand.
CCTGGTGCCACTCAGGGGTTATTCCTGGCTCTATGCTCAGAAATCGCTCCTGGCAGGCTCAGGGGACCATATGGGATGCCAGGATTCAAACCACCGACCTTCTGCATACAAAGCAAACACCTCAATGCTATCTCTCTGGCCCCCTTTTAGATTTTAGAAGGGGTAGAAACTGCCCAGAGTTCCCACAGAGTCCCTTTACCTTTAATTATCTTGCACTATGGAGGTTCATTTGTTGCCACAGGTGAGTTGATATCATGAGTTTATCAATAGCATTAATAATAAGTCTATTTATTTATTTATGATTTGGGGGTCACATCCAACGGCGCTCAGGGATTACTTTTGAGCACTCAGAAATCACTCCTGACAGGCTCGGGGGATCATATGGTGTGTAGGGGATTGAACCTGGGTCTGTCCAGGGTCGGCTGTGTGCAAGCAAATGCCCTACTTTTATGCTATCATCAATCCAGCTCAAGAATAGGCTTATTTTTAACAATTAGTTAATATCATAAGTGATCATGACATTGTTAGGATATTAATTATTATTAGTATTATTATTTTCAAGTCCATGACTAATAGTGGGATTCACTCTGTATGGCGTATTCTATGGGTTTTGGCAAATAGATCCTGACACATATCTGTCTACTACATAGATGGAAGCACTATGGTTTCATTGCCTCCCAAATTTCCCATCACCCCTCTCTCCCTGCCCCCAATCCCAACCACTGATCTTTTTACTGTCTCCACAATTCTGTCTCTCTAGATTGTCATGGAGTTGTGCTCTGCTGTGGTAGCCAAAGGAGATACATTTCTTTCACATACACATTTAGGTCTTGTCCTTCTCTCCACACCACTGGCTGTTTACTGTTGCTTAGATGTCTGAGTGGTAAAACACACCTGGCATACAATGTCTCTCTTTTCCTGCAAGCATTCCGTGGCACAGCTGCATCTTCCCAAACTCCATCCCACCAATAGCCAGTTCCATTCCTATGGCTCATTTCTTCTCACCCCACCCTGGAACTCTCAGCCATGGTCTGATGAACCTTATAGTGTCTCTCCTCCTTGCCTCTGAAAGCACCTTGCTGCTTATGAGCACTGCTAGCAAGAGCACATTCGGGAACACCTTGGGCAGGTTTGCCAACCAGGCATGTGTCACCTAAGGAGGGTGACAGCTGGGCCTAATCTGGCCTTATATCCCCCACGATAGCTGGACATCTGAAGACATTCTCCATGCTCCACATCTCTTCTCTTATTTCATGGCACAGCCACTCTGAAAGGGGAAATTGTTCTACCCATGTTACAGAGGAGCAAACAGAGGCTGTAAAGAGCAGTAAACAGTGTCCTAGATCCTGTACCCCAAACTGGCAGAACCTGGATACCCCTCCCTGCTTTTGGGTGGAGAGAAACATTCAAAATTTTGGAGGAGCAGGATGGGGCCAAGAAAATATGCCCAGCTCTCTGCTCTGTTCAGCAAGGCATCCTTCCTCTCCTCATCCTTCCTCTCTTTTTGAACCACTCTGCATAATTAACTAATTCTGACTCAGAAGTCAATGACCTGCTTTGGGCTAATACAGGCTCATGTACCCTCATGCCCCCATCCCACCTCTTGGGAATTTTTTGTTTGTTTTGTGGGTCACACTGGCAGTACTCAGGGGTTACTCCTGGTTCTGCACTCAGAAATTGCCTCTGCCAGGCATGGGGACCATATAGGATTCTGGGATTTGAACCACCATCTGTCCTGTGTTGACCACGTGCAAGACAAAAGCCCTACTGCTATGCTATCTCTCCGGTCTCACCTCTTGGGGATTTAAAAAAAATGGGGGGATTGGGGAGCCACACCAGGTGGTTTTCAGAAGTTACTCCTGACTTTATGCTCAGAAATTACTCCTGGCAGGTTCAGGAAACCATCTCAGCTGCCGGGTATCAAACCTAGTTTGTCCGCTTGCAAGGCAAATCCCTACCTGGTGTGCTGTCGCTCCATCTCAACTCTTGGAAGCAACAACTTGCTATGGAGGGCAAAGCAACATTTCCAGGTAGACAAGTTTGCTTCTTCCACCCTCCCCTGGGCATGCCACAATGGTGAGGTCTGTAGGAAGAGGAGGGAGAGAACTGAGCCCCTACTGGGTGATAGAAATGAGATCTGTAAGGGACATAGTGTTCTGGCTGCCAAAAAAACTTGCACCAGCTAAAGGTCTGGGCCCACCCATGCCCACAGCTCTGTTTCCAGGCCCAGTCGATGCCACCAAATGGTCTCCCTTGCTTCCCTACCCTCCAGCCCATTCCCTCCGTCCCCAACCCCCTTTAAGCACCAATAATGGAAGTGCTTACTAGGCCCCGCAACAATTCACCCTTATCTTTTATTTATAGCTGACAAAGCTCCAAGCAGGAAAAATATAATCACACTTTAAATAATGGAAGTTGTAGGTATTAGAGCTACACGGGCAGTTACCGGAGCCCCAGCAATGCCTCCCTGCAGACCCTACGGGCCGATGCCGGCTGCATTTTTAATTTTTAAAACATATTTCTTCCCAAATTATTCCGTGTTACGGAGGAGCCACATTTATGGGGGTGATAAATTACTGTAATAAAGTGCCTCTTCCTCAAATATATCGGATGAAGCCACGCGGCGTGCAGCCCAGCACAGGAGGCCCCGGGAGAGCCCGGAGAAGCCCCAGTGCCGGGCGTCTAACTTTAATTATCGGGGTGGATGTGCCCTACATTTTTAATACACTCACAAGTTTTCTTTAAGCAAAGAATTCGCACCAGCCACTAATTTGTATCTGTGTCTGCCAGCGTGCCTAGGACACGCGTGAGCAAAGGCGGCAGAGGACTCCGGGGTGTGCAATAAACCTGAAGTGTACCTGGTGCTCATAGTCAGCCATGGGTGAGGTGACTGGTGGACATGTCAGAGTTGCGGGTATGTCTAGGCATATGCTGACATTCCTCTGTGTGCATTGGCAGACTGCACGATTTTCTGTAGCCCATCCATGTGTCCACCAGCAAGGCCTGAGTGCCTTTGGGCCTGAAGCTCAGTGGGGTGGGTGTGTTCTGCCCTGAGCCACCTGCTCCAGTCCTTCCTCTTTTTCTGCATCAAAGTCACTCCAGAATTCCTGCCTTCCTTCCTTCTAAAGGGTTTAAAGCACAAGGCAGAACCACCATGGATAGGCACAAGGTCAGATGAGCAGGATGAAGATGCCAGCTCTGGGGCCGGGGCAATAGCTCAGCAGTAGGGCATTTGCTTTGCATGTGGCCAACCCAGGACTGATCCTGGTTCAATCCCTGGCATCCCATATGGCCCCTGAGCCTGCCAGGAGTGAGTTCTGAGTGCAGAGCCAGGAGTAACCCCTGAAAACTTCCAGGGGTTGAGGTGGGGATAGATGCTACAGAGCAGGAAATGGGAGGAAGATGGAGGGGGGTAGATATGTGGGGGTGATGGAGGGAAAAAGTAGGACCTGCAGAGCCCCCAAACCACTAACTCATAGCAGTGTCTCCATCTCCATCCCCTCCCCCCCCCCTCTCTCTCACTCTCTCTCTCTCCCCTTCTCTCCAGTACTCTTCCCACCTCTGGGGACTGTCATGATGGCTGTGGACAGGTTCATGTCTGGATACTGAGATTTGGGAAATTGGCCCTCTTACTGCCTCTTACTACATTTAGCCATATATTTTAAACTTGATTGATTCATTGATTGGTATCTGGGCCAGTGACTCTCAGGGGTTACTCCCGGCTCTGCACTCAGAAATTACCCCTGGCAGGCTGAGAGACCATATGGGATGCCAGGAATCGAACTGGGTCCTCCCCGGGGCAAACACCCTACTGCTGTGCTATCTCTCCTGCCTGAGTCTGACCATTTGACATGTTCTATCCTCAGTTTCCCCACCATCCCCTGAGAGTGTGGCCCCTGCACAGACAAGTTAAGTATTTAGATTCCTCCTAAATTCAAAGGCCTTTAGAGCCAGAGAGATAGTACAATGTGTAGTGCACTTGCCTTGCACAACAACTGGCCTGGGTTTAATATCTGACACTCTATGGTCCCTGAGCCCTGCCAGGAGCAATTCCTGAGTGCAGAGCCATGGGTATGACCTGAGTACTCTTGGTTGTAGCAAAAAGAACAACAACAAAGCAAGTAAAACAATTAATGAAAAGACTCTTTCCTAGTGAATTTGTGGCTTTTCCCTGAGAGATAGAATTTGCTTTGCACGCAACTGACCTAGGACGGACCTGGGTTCTATCCCCAGCATCCCATATGGACCTCCCAAGTCAGGAACGACTTCTGGGTGCATATCCAGGAATAACCCCTGAGCATCACTGGGTGTGGCCCAAAAACCAAAAGGAAAAAAAAGAAAGAATTTACAGCCTCCAAACCCAATGGCCCCACACACTCTCTGAGTCCTTTCAGGACCTGGCGCTGCAGCAGCTCTGAGCCAGGGTAGGTCCCCAAGAGCATCAGGTGGCTGAGGGTACAAGGACAGAACTTGTATGTTCATGATAGAGCCTGGATGGAACCATAACTGAGTCCCTCGGGCCTGCTCCTCTCTGAGTGTGTTCAGGATGGGACACTGAGTTGTCTGGGTATATTCAGAGGGCTGGGCCAGGGCAGCTGTGAGTGGGGGTGTCCAGGGATCAAGACTAAAATAAGCAGCAGCTTCCTCTTTAGTGCAGGGGAAGGAAGTGGAGGCCCCAAAACTGGGGTGGGCAGAGTCGGAAACTGCTGCCAACAGCGGAACCAAACTGGGGCAGCCCCAACCTCCCTTGAGTCAGCCTGGCTGGGGTTACAGAGAGGAAACCCCACAGGGCACATGCTCCCCAATTCGATCTCTCTTTTGATGTGCAGTGCACTTGCTGGAACGGGCTGGTCTTCATCTTCTCCGTCCGAGCCACCACCAGGGTCACCTCCTCTGGGAAGGCTCCAATGATGACACCCTGACACAGATGCTCTACACTCCCATTCACACACAGTCATAATTCACACATTTATACACTCTCTCACACACACATACACACAAGCATACACATTTATATACATTCACACACCTTCATACATTCATATGCCCATTCACATCCCTCAGGCATCTTCACATTATCTTCCATATGCCACATATACGCACAAGTCACTCAGGCACACTCACAGTCACAGATACACACAAGCTCACACGCCCCCCTGAGCCACACCCACACCCACACTCATGCATTCTCACACACACAGATGTTCACGCACATTCATTCATTCTCAGACGTGCCCCCAAGCCTTCCTCATAAAGGTGGTGTCCCTGCTGATGTTGGGCCCACTGCTTGCTCGTGTTTACGACAAACCAGGCTCTCTCCTGTGTGCTGCCTAGTGTCATTTTAACAAGGCTAAAGGAGAGGCCAGAGCGGTGGCACAAGTGGTAAGGAGTCTGCCTTGCCCGCGCTAGCCTAGGACAGACCGTGGTTCGATCCCCCAGCTTCCCATATGGTCCCCCAAGCCATGAGCAATTTCTGAGCACATAGCCAGGAGTAACCCCTGAGTGTCACTGGGTGTGGCCCAAAAACCAATAAATAAATAAATAAATAAATAAATAAATAAATAAATAAATAAATAAATAAATAAATAAAAGGACTAAAGGACTCCCTAGTTTCCTGATGGGAAACTAAGGCTCAAAGACCAGAGTCTTAAGACTACAGTCACAGAGCCAGGCTATGAGACTAAGCCAGCAGGTGGTTTCTCCAGGATGTCACAGCATCTGAAGCTTCCCTACCCACTCCACCCTCTTCCCAGAGCTGAACAACTTCCCTGCACATTGGAGGCTGCCCAGGACTAAGCACATGACTATCAGCCTTGCTCCAGCCTTACCGTTATCAGTGTGACCCACAGAGTGCACTTGGGAAGAGCGAGAGGCTAGAGGCCTTGGAGAAGCATTTCTGTGGGCTGGACACTGTTGACAAGACTTCCAGGCTGTGCCCAGCTTTCTTCTTGCCCAGGGTTTCTCTTAATGAATCTGTGCCACCCTCCCCAACTTCCAGTCCACCCTATCCATTATAGGAAGGGAGGGGGAGGGAGGAGGAGGGAGGGATTGAGAAAGGAAGGAAGGGAGGGAGGGAGGGAGAAAGGAAGGGAGGGAGGGAGGAAGGAAGGAAGGAAGGAAGGAAGGAAGGAAGGAAGGAAGGAAGGAAGGAAGGAAGGAAGGAAGGAAGGAAGGAAGGAAGGAAGGAAGGGAGGGAGGGAGGGAGGGAGGGAGGGAGGGAGGGAGGGAGGGAGGGAGGAGGGAGGGAGGAAGGAAGGAAGAGAGGGAGGGAGGGAGGGAGGGAGGGAGGAGGGAGGGAGGAAGGAAGGGAAGAAGGGAGGGAGCGAGGAAGGGAGGGAGAAAGGAAGAAAGGAAGGGAGGGAGGGAGGAGGGAGGAAGAGAGGGAGGAAGGAAGGGAGGAAGGGAGGGAGAAAGGGAGAGAGGGAGGAGGGAGGAAGGGAGGGAGGGAGGAAGGAGGGAGGAAGGGAGGGAGAAAGGAGGGAGAGAAGGAGGGAGGAAGAAGGAGGGAGGAAGGGAGGGAGGAAGGAGGGAGGAAGGAGGGAGGGAAAAAGGAGGGAGGGAAAAAGGAGGGAGGAAGGGAGGGAAGAAGGAAGGACGAAAGGAAGAATAAAGGGGAGGAGCAAATAAGGAAGGAAGGAAATAAGGAAGGAAGGAAGGAAGGGAAGGAGGGTGGAGGAAGAGAAGAAATGAGGAAGGAGAGGGATGAGAAAGAAGGGAGAGAAAGAGAGGGAGAGTGTCCTTAACACCAGCAATAAATTCCAGGTTCAGACCCATGGTCAGTATCAACTTTCCTCCACCAGCATTCCCAGTTTCCTTCTGCCCCCTTGGCAGACACCTTAAGTTTGGCTGTTGTAGCCTGGAACGTTAAGGGGAGTGAAGGCTTCTAGTCATGCCGTGGCCTCCCCCAGATGGGGACCCACTCTTTCTGGCAGTGCTCTTTTGGGGGCTGCTGCTGATCTTCTCCATCACTGTGAGGCCCTCATCATGAGCCCCAGGTATCTTTGGGATGGCCACCTTTGCAAGGGAGGCTCCAGCTCAGTCTGCACGTTATGGGGTGTCAATCAGGGCTGAGAAGGGGTGACTGGGAGTTGCAGGAGCATCATCGGTTGCAGGAAAGCAGGGCAGAGGCAGAGCACGCAATGAGCTTAGCCATGCTCCAGAGAAGCAAGTGTGATATTCACATCCACAGATGCTTACTGATTTGCTTTGGGTCCAAGAACCCACAGACATCACAGGTACAGCCATAGGGGGCCAGGCCTGCAGATCCTCCAATCCTCCAATATCTACCTACCCACCCACCGAAGCACACACATATATGGGTTTGCACCCACATGTCCTCGTCGGCATGCACACAGCCAGGGACACACACACCCCCAGGACTTTCGAGTATCTACACAGTCTTACATATATGCAGTCTGATCAAGACACGCCCACAAGCAGGTGTGCTCATAGGGAATAGGCACACACCAGGACACCTGTTCTGTCCCATCCTGCCCCAGGAACCTTCCTAGCTAGCACAATCACATGTCCAGGCAACCCTCTGGTACCTTTCCATAGGGATGACCATCCCCATAATGGCCTAGGCGTATCCCCCCACACTCAAGCATGTAGTACCCTGCCCCACGTTTGCACCCATATACACTGACCCTTCCCTCAACTCCCACCCGTTTTCCTCAGCCCAGAGCCGGGGCTTGGGAAGGGTGAGAGCAGCCCAGAGCTCAAAGTCTGGGGACCAAAGTCCCCCTGTGCAGCCGGGCGGAAGTTACACAAGCTGCTGTGGCCAGAGACTCAGGAGTATTGTCTCTGGCTTCCCTTTGGCTGCTGGCCCAGGCAGCCTCCAGCTAGCTTGTCTGAGGGAGGTGCAGGAAGCAGTGCCTCACCCCCTGCCCCCAGCTTGGAGACACTCCCCCGCCCCCGCCAAGCCTGACACCGAAGCTGAGGTGCAGATTAGTCTCCTGCCTTTCCTCCCCACAGAGTCATGGGGTGAGCCCAAGGGGTCCAGCAAGCTGAGGGAGAGCAGGTCTGGCTGCTGTTTTTTTTCTTAGGCCTTCTGCCCATAGGAAGGTCACACAGGAGACTGAGGGTTCCAATGGGGAAGATCAGAGCTACTTCTGCATGTGGAGGAGGAAGGGACTCTGGAATCTCCTCGAACCCTTGTATTAAACCACTAGTTTGGCTGCCTGAACATTGCAAGGAGGGTCCCCAAGCTTCCTGAGGACTGCCTGGAGCTCCCTTGACCCCCCCAAAAAGAATGCATTTGCAACATCATCATAGCACTGGCTTCCTAACCATTTCACCCTGACTTGAAATGGTTGTTATTATTATGTTAAACATTTCTTCACATGTTTATATGTATCTTTGTTTTACACACACAGGGCTGTTCCACCACGCTCACCACTAGAGGGCCTGGATCTCTCCACCAGAGGGTTAGATTTTAATTTGTAAATGGGGGGACTTGAGTGGGCCAGGCCCCGAGGGCTATGGGAAGCCGGAATGTGGAGCCTTTGTCCATGTCTAAAACTAGAGCACACACGCACACCCCACATTTAGCTCACTTTCCTCTCGTAGCATGGTGAGAAGAAGTAGCCATATACTGGACAAGTCAGAAAACTCCTGAAACCTCATGGGCATTTTTATCTCCTCTCTCCCTCCCAGTCTGCTTTCCTTCCTGCCATAGCCAATTGAGCTGAGATCTGTAAAGTGAACCTAGCTAAAACCCTAAACAAAGGTGTTCACTCAACTTCCTCTTCCTAGTAACCTCTTCCTTTAATATGTAAAAGTCTACCTCAATTACAGGATATTCTCACACCCTGGTGGATTTGGTTCCAGACAATAAAAAGAGAAAGCAGATCTGGCTTTGGGGGGGGGGGGTGCAGAGGGAGCACATGGCAGAGAAGCCATGCGGCAAAAAGCAGGATGACTCCAATGAATCTTTCCTCACTGGCCTGGTATTATTTTTCCACTGCTACCTTGGTTCATCAGAGTTGTCTCCCTAAGGGGTTAAAACACAGTGTCTGGGGGCCGGAGTGATAGCACAGCCCTCAGGCATTTGCCTTGCAAGTGGCTGACCCAGGATGGACCTGGGTTTGATCCCCAGCATCCCATATGAAACCCTGAGCCAGGAGCAATTTCTGAGTGCAGAGCCAGGAATAGCCCCTGAGCATCACCAGTGTGGCCCAAAAAGCAAAAAAAAAAAAAGAAAGAAAGAAAGAAAAGAAAGAAAAGAAAGAAAGAAAGAAAGAAAGAAAGAAAGAAAGAAAGAAAGAAAGAAAGAAAGAAAGAAAGAAAGAAAGAAAGAAAGAAAGAAAGAAAGAAAGAAAGAAAGAAAGAAAGAAAGAAAGGAAAGAAAGAAAGAAAGAAAGAAAGAAAGAAAGAAAGAAAGAAAGAAAGAAAGAAAGAAAGAAAGAAAGAAAGAAAGAAAGAAAGAAAGAAAGAAAGAAAGAAAGAAAGAAAGAGAGAAAGGAAAGAAAGAGAGAGAGAGAAAGAAAGAAAGAAAGAAAGAAAGAAAGAAAGAAAGAAAGAAAGAAAGAAAGAAAGAAAGAAAGAAAGAAAGAAAGAAAGAAAGAAAGAAAGAAAGAAAGAAAGAAAGAAAGAAAGAAAGAAAGAAAGAAAGAAAGAAAGAAAGAAAGAAAGAAAGAAAGAAAGAAAGAAAGAAAGAAAAGAAAAGAAAAGTGCTTGGAGCAGTCTCACCACTCATGGATATTTTTATTTTACAGACATCAGCCAGGCAGGTCCTGGTAGCCTTTTTTGAGGTCAAGGTTAAAGCTGACAGACCACAACCTGGGGGGTAGAGGGGAGCAGGGGAAGGACCACATGCAGCTAGGACCGGTGGGGTTCTGCTAGATTCGAAGCCATCAGGGAGAAGACATGGCTTCTTGAATGTGCGTGTCCTTGAGTGCATGTGAATAGGTGTCTGTGAGGTTTGAGTGTGTGTATGTATCAGCACACATCTATGTGATTGTACATGTGTGTATGCATGAATGTGTGTAGGGGAACACATCATGCGAAGGCCTTGTGCATATGCTGTGTGAGTACATGATGCATACTGGGGCAGATGGTTACACCATGTGGATGTAGCTCACCAGCTCTGATCACTGAGAAAGTCTGGGTGTGACCATGTTCCAGGCACCCCGAGGAGCTTTGGTGACAAAACCTTGTCAGAATTACCATCTCTCCTCCGTGGGAGTCAGGCTTCTTGGTAGAACTGAGGTGGAGTCCTGGGTTGAGCTAGAGGAAGAATAAGTTAAATCTTGAATGTCATCTCCTAACAGAAAGTGACAATATACCCAAAGAATGAGGTGGGGCGCCGTGTCCACAGGACCCAAGAGCTTGTGAGGAGTTGTATATTTTGGCCAAATCAGGTATGACTTGAATATCCCAAGCATGACTCACTGGATAAAATCAGAACCCCAGCAATCCATACTGACCATGTCATGCATGCCAGCCTATTTTCTGGTGGCCCTGTGTTTAGAAAAAAGGACGCCAAGGGAATGAGGCTCTATGAACCAGGATGAACAGATTAACAGGTGAGAACTACAATAGAATGCCCAGCAATAAATGAAGAAAAACCACTTCTGGGGGACAATTTTGATTACAGGTAAGAAATATAAATGAGGGGGCCGGGCGGTGGCGCTAAAGGTAAGGTGCCTGCCTTGCCTGCGCTAGCCTTGGACGGACCGCGGTTCGATCCCCCGGTGTCCCATATGGTCCCCCAAGCCAGGAGCAACTTCTGAGCACATAGCCAGGAGTAACCCCTGAGCATCACCGGGTGTGGCCCAAAAACCAAAAAAAAAAAAAAAAAAAAAAAAAAAAAAAGAAATATAAATGAGGGGCCGAAGAGATAGCATGGAGATAAGGCGTTTGCCTTAGAGACAGAAGGACAGTGGTTCAAATCCCAGCATCCCATATGGTCGCCCGAGCCTGCCAGGAGCGACTTTTGAGCATAGAGCCAGGAGTAACCCCTGAGCGTTGCCGGTGTGACCCAAAAACCAAAAAAAAAAAAAAAAAAAGAAAGAAATATAAATGAATGCTGGGGCCAAAGCGGTAATGCAAGCAGTAGGGCGTTTGCCTTGCACTTGCTAACATAGGATGGACCGGTTCGATTCCCCCAGTGTCCCATATGGTCCCCCAAGCCAGGAGAGATTTCTGAGTGCATAGCCAGGAGTAACCCCTGAACGTCACCGGGCATGCCCCCGCCCCAAAGAAAAAAATATAAGTGAATGCTAAATTTCAGCTGCAGGGGCTGGAGCAATAGCACAGTGGTAGGGCGTTGGCTTTGCATATGGCTAACCCCAGATGGACCCTGGTTCAATTCCCAGCATCCCATATGGTCCTCTGCCTGCCAGGAGTGATTTTTGACCACAGAGCCAGGAGTAACCCTGTAGCGCCGCTGGGTGTGACCCAAAGACCCCCAAAACCCAAAAAAATAAATAAATAAAATAAAATTCAGCTGCACAGGGAATGAGGAGGAGGATAGTAACTTAGTGTTCGTGGCTCTCCAGCAAGATGTGGCTCTCCAGCAAGATGTTGGTCCTTCATCCAAGTAGAAGGAGCTTGACATGAGAGACACTGAAGCAGACGCTGACTTGAACCAAGTAGCTGCCATCATGTTGACAGATCCGCACGCAGAGAGAGCCAGCCTCACTCCTGTGACCCGCCTGTCCAGAGGACCAGTCAGGGCATGATCCCAATGAACCCTGGACACATGCAGAGTGAGCAACAATCTGTAAAAGGCCTGTTGGCTGCCCAATCAGGATGAGCGGCACTCCAGGCAAGATGGAGACGTGACTTGGTTGGGAGAAGACAAAGACAGTCCCTCTGTGGAGTGCTGGATCATATTCTTGCACGTTTCCCATCATTTAAAAATATTTTAAAATAAAATTGGGGGGAGGGGCGGAGAGATAGCACAGCAGTAAGGCGTTTGCCTTAGACACAGAAGGACGGTGGTTCAAATCTCAGCATCCCATATGGTCCCCCGAGCCTGCCAGGAGCGATTTCTGAGCATAGAGCTAGGAGTAACTCCTGAATGCTGCCAGGTGTGACCCAAAAAAAAAAAAAAACCAAAAAATAAAATAAAATTAAATTAAATTAAATTAGATTTGGGGAGCCATATCCAGTGGGTGATGGGGAACCATGTGGTGCCAAGGATCAAACCCCAGCTCCAGATTCACAGTTTGTGTTCCAACCTTTTCAAAACCATTTCACCAGCCTTGAAAACAAAACAATTGGGCCGAAGTGATAGCACAGTAGTAGGATGATTGCTTTACACCTGGCCAACCCCAGATGTACCCCCATAGAATACATTCCTGTTCCCATTTTACAGATCAGAAAGTGATGTCTTGGAGCAGTGAATGGACTTGCTCCAAGTCTCAGCTCCAAAGTGGTTGATTTATAGACTTAGCAACAAGTCATTGACCTCTGTGATCAGGACTGTTGGCGGCTTCCCCCTGTGGGCTCCAGGCTTGATGAAAGGCTCACTGGCCCCTGGGTTGGGCTGGGAAGCAAATGTGTCTTTAGAGTGTGAGATGCTGGAACTCCCGCACTTATCATTATGTCTAATTACATGAATGCAGGCTTCTGCGTGGGCTGGGTGGAGCCAGCGTGTCTCTGTGCCCAGGCAGCCAAGGAATTTCTGCAGCACTGGGGCAGGGGCTGCCAAGGAGCCTTCAGTGGCTTTGGCTCAGGCCCATGCTCCCACTTGGGTAGGAAATGGAGGAAAAGCAGACAACCACTGAGGAGTACAGTACCCAGAAACCCTCACAGGCATTCCCAGAGACACACTCAGACATCCCCTAAACAGATGCAGCTCTGGGGGCCAGAGATAGAAATCTTTGCATACAAAGCTCCAACCCATCTAACTCCATCAACTCCATTATGTGTACACTTTGTGGCCAAGGGCACTTGCTAAGGGACTTAGTGCAAGAGAAGGCCATGGTTCATCTCCCAGGGTGGGGATAGCTGGTGGAAAGTACCTAGGATGTTTGCTGGTTTAATAACAATAGAGAATGACCTATGTGCCAGGCATTACTGGAAGCACTGGGGTGAGAAGAGAAAGTTCTTGTTTGCTAGGAGTTTGTTTTCGACAGGGTAGCAGAACAATGAAGCTATAAATGAAATAAATAGAGATGCAAATAATTATAAATTATTTATATTTTGTTAGTTACATTAAATATAAAATATATAATTACATTATATTCTATTACATATTTATATTATTAGTATAAATATAAAATATATAAAATATCAATGTAAATAAAGGACACTTTCAAATGTACAAATGCAACCAAATTTCCCAGCACTACTCCGGAGAGACTTGGCCATGCTGGACTAATAATGCCCGAATTCCAGTGGCTTTAAGTATCAAAAACTACCGTATTTTTCATACCATAAGATGCACTTTTTTGCCTAAAAGATGCTTCTTATGGAACGAATGCTGCCTGGAAACTGACACCTGAATGCTGGGGAGGAGAGACCGTCTGAATGTCATGTTGACTTCTGTTCACTTAACGTGGTTGAAGTATTATTTTGTTATAGTTTATTAAATATTTTAGGACAGCATTTGCTTTAGAATATTTTTTTCTTATTTTCTTGTCTAAAAGCTATGTGTATCTATGGTCAGGTGCTTCTTATAGAGCAAAAAATACAGTATTTCTCTCTTACTCTCTGTACATAGTGAAGATTGGCCAGGGAGAGCAAGACGGGTTTGTTTGTCTTTCTGGAACCCAGGCTGACACTGGTACTCTATCATTGTATGATGATCTGAGCTCACCAAATCTTTGGGCCTCACTATGCAGAGAAGGGAACCTGGATCAATACATACTAGGTCAGAGGGTTGGTTTGGATGGGATAAGTCTGCCTCACTCACTTCTGCTCCAGTTCTATTAGCTAACGCTAATCATGTGATCATGTGATCATGTCCAACTTCAAAGAGGCCTGTTGTCTAGTCCTATGATCAAATGAGTAGTGGGATGTTGGTGGCTGTTACTACTCATCACTTTCTCCATCCCATTTCAGTCTCAATCTCTGTCTGTCTCTTTCTTTCTCATGCCTCTCAGGAAAAAAAAACCGATCTAGAAATTTGTGTATATTTTTCATCTAAAGTATTTGTTAAAAACTTGGGTCAAGGGCCGGAGCAATGGTACAGCATAGAATGTTTGCCTTGCACTAGGTTAACCCGGGATGGACTTGGGTTCAATTTCTGGCATCCCATATGGACTTCAAGCCTGCCAGGAGCTATTTCTGAGCGCAGATCCAGGAATAACCCCAGAGCACTGCTGGTATGCCCCAAAATCAAACAAACCCCTAAAACTTGGGTCAGAGAGAACTCAATGAGTTGAACATTAATTTACAGGAGGGGAATCAAGTTTTAACCCCTGAGTAATTTTAGGAGCACAGAGCCAGGAGTAATCACAGCTAATTGTGGCCCCAAACAAAAACCTTTTAATATATCATTTTATTTCAATAAATGACAGATGGTAAAAGATCACAAAGAAAAATGAGAACTATTTTTCCCTTGAGTTGATAATATCTTTATTTAAGCACCATGATTTCAAACATGTTTGTAGTTGGGTTTCAGTTATAAAAAAAGAACATCCCCCTTCACCACTGCAACCTCCCCACCACCAATGTCCCCCATTCCATCCTCCCCCACCCCCTGCCTGTATTCCAGACAGGCATTCTATTTCTCTCACTCACTACCATTGTCATGATAGTTGTCAGTATAGTTATTTTTCTTAGTGAACTCACCATTCTTTGTGGTAAGCTTCACATCATGGTCCTTCCAGCCCTCATTTCTATTGTCTCTGTGTATTATTACAATAATGTCTTTTAAGAAAAGTAGAGAAGGGGCCGGGAAGGTGGCGCTAGAGTTAAGGTGTCTGCCTTGCAAGCGCTAGCGTAGGACGGACCACGGTTCGATCCCCCGGTGTCCCATATGGTCCCCCCAAGCCAGGAGCGATTTCTGAGCACATAGCCAGGAGTAACCCCTGAGCGTCAAACGGGTGTGGCCCAAAAACCAAAAAAAAAAAAAAAAAGAAAAGTAGAGAATATTTTGAGTAGGGACAATGAAAACAACATATAAAAGTCTATCTGATGTGCTAAAGTTATATAATAGAAAGATCTATAATAGAAAGATACATGACTGTATTCACAAAGAAAATAGTTTCAAAATCAACAATCTAAGCTTCTCTCTGAAGAACTTAGAGAAAAGGTTTGGAATGTAGCAATAAAAAATTGGGGTGGCAGAGTGCAAAATTCAGATGGTTTGAAGATCTGGATTCAGTCTCCAGGATCCCTGCCCCAAATATGCAATGCTTAAACAAATTAAACTCAAAATAATCAGAAATAAATAATAAAGATAAAAGTAGAAATCCAGAAACAGAAAATAATAGAGAAGATAAATTAAGTTCTAAATGGTCCTTTTAAAATTGCCAACAAAATTGATACGCCCTAGCCAGATGGATTAAAACAAAATGACCTAATGTAAGCAGGAGAGACTACAAGATCCCAGAAACATTAAAAAGACAATAAAAGAAATTGGGGCCAGAGCGGTGGCACAGGGGTAGGGCAATTGCCTTGCACACAGCTGACCTAAGATGGACCATCGTTCGATCCCCAGACATCCCATATAGTCCCCTAAGCTAGAAGTGATTTCTGAGCTCATAGCCAGGAATAACTCCTGAGCATCACTGGGTGTGGCCCAAAAACAAAAAGAAAGAAAGAAAAAGAAAAAGACAATGAAAGAAATTATTGGCCAGGGGCCACGAGATATAGCATGGAGGTAAAGCGTTTGCCTTTCACGCAGAAGGTCAGTGGTTCAAATCCCTGCATCCCATATGGTCCCCTGTGCCTGTCAGGGGCGATTTCTGAGCATAGAGCCAGGAGTAACCCCTGAGTGCTGCCAGGTATGACCCCCCAAAAAAAGAAATTATTGGCCAGCTTTATGAACATCAATTTGATGACTTAGATAAAATACACAAATTCCTAAAAAGACAGATCAAAGCTCACTCAAGAAGAAAAAGATAACCTGTGTCTATTGAGTATATAAATTTAGTCAAAAGACTTTTCCATCAAAAAAACATGTAAGCCTGGATAGCTTTACTGTAAATGGTCCAAGTTAAATCTATTTCATAAAGGTTAATATTATTTTTATAAAAACTCTTTCCAGAAATACAAGAGAGACACCTCCCAAATATGACGTGTTCACCATAATTCCATGAGTTTATAATATAGATGACAAAATATTATAAAATAACATCTGGCAATATAAAAAGGGAATGAACATTAAGAGCATTGAGGTTTCTCAGGAATTAAAGGTTGGTTCAACTTCCAATCCTCTGTCTATCTTATCATCATAAGATAAGAATTTACAAATTCATGGGGACAGCGAGGTGGCGCTAGAGGTAAGGTGTCTGCCTTGCAAACGCTAACCAAGGAAAGACTGCGGTTCTATCCCCCAGCATCCCATATGGTCCCCCCAAACCAGGGGTGATTTCTGAGCACTTAGCCAGGAGTAACTTCTGAGCATCAAATGGGTGTGGCCCGAAAAACAAAAAAAAAAATTTACAAATTCAGAAAAAGTATCTGGAAATATCTGAAATCCACTCATGATAGAAAAATATATAAAAGAAATTCTCAGCAAACCAGAAATAAAAGAAAACTTTGGTAATCTAATAGTGAAAATGGTCTAGATTTCTCCCTAACACTGGAAACAGTGCAAGGAAGTTCATTTTTAACAGTTTCTGTTCAAAATAGATGCTCTAGAATAAACAAATAAATTGCACAAATAAATAAATAAATGGCATATTAGAAAGAAATAAGTAACATGATTCACTGAAAAATGGTCATTAAAAACTGGCAGAGGTTGGGCCCGGAGAGATAGCACAGCGGTGTTTGCCCTGCAAGCAGCCGATCCAGGACCAAAGGTGGTTGGTTCAAATCCCGGTGTCCCATATGGTCCCCCGTGCCTGCCAGGAGCTATTTCTGAGCAGACAGCCAGGAGTAACCCCTGAGCACTGCCAGGTGTGGCCCAAAAAACCAAAAAAAAAAAAAAAAAAAAAAACTGGCAGAGGGTGCCAGAGCTATGACACAGCAGGTAGGGTGCTTGCCCTGCATATAGCAGACCCAGGTTCAATTCCCAGCATCTGGCATCACATGTAGTCCCCTGAGTCTTCCAGGAGTAACTTCTAAGCACAGAACCAGGAGTAACCTCTAAGCATCACCAGGTATGTCCCCGCACAAAAGCTGGCATACGTAAACAATGAGTAAAATTAACAAAGAGGCTGGAATAGTCTGTGTAACAACCAATAGCATATTTTTCAGTGCCAGAAATCAAACCCACATCTTATGCCTATAATACATGCGCTTTATCATTGAGCCTCATCCCTGTCCCATTACTATTTCTAAATCCAGTAGTGAAAAAATTAAAATAAATGCTCAGTACCATAAATGATAACAAAAAAACCCATAAAACTTAAGATAGAAATCTAATTGAGGAGGATTTATACACTAAAATTTTTTTTAAAAATGCTTCCAGGGGCCGGAGAGATAGCATGGAGGTAAGGCGTTTGCCTTTCATGCAGAAGGACAGTGGTTCGAATCCTGGCATCCCATATGGTCCCCTGTGCCTGCCAGGGGCGACTTCTGAGCATGGAGCCAGGAGGAACCCCTGAGCGCTGCTGGATGTGAACCAAAAACAAAAAATAAAAAACAACAAAAACAAACAAACCGATTACTGAGAGAAATCAAAGAAAACCTAAACATGAAGATGCCATGTTCAATGATAAATAGGTTCAATACTTTAAGATGAGAGTTCTGGAGCTGAAGCCATAGTACACGTTTACCTTACATGCAGTTGACCTATATTCAATCCCAACACCCCAAATGTCCTCTGAGTTCTTTCAGGAGTAAGCACCACAAGGTGTAGCCTCTCCCACAAAAAAAAGAAAAAAAAAAGTCAGTTCTTGGAGCCAGAGTGGTGTCGCAAGTGGTAAGGTGTCTGCCTTGCCTGCACTAGCCTAAGACTGACTGCAATTTGATCCCCCAGCATCTATATGGTCCTCCAAGCCAGGAGCGATTTCTGAGCACATAGCCAGGAGTAACCCAGCGTCACTGGGTGTGGCCCAAAAAAAATTCAATTTTTTCTCAATTCATGCTTTAGCAATATAATTTCAATCAAATCCTAGCAAGCTCTAGCCATTTTTTCTTTGGGAGGAGGTCACAACCAGAAATTCTTAGAGGCTACTTCTAGTTCTGTGCTCAGAAGTGACCTCCTGACCACTGTATATGTTCAGTGAAATGTAAAACAAGCACCTTAACCCTGGTACTTACTATCTCCCCAGAATCCCAGCAAGGCTTTTTTAAAGAGATCGATAAGCATATTCCAAGTTATATGAATAGGGCATACAACTATTTTGAAAAAAATAGTGAAGTTGGAGAATTCACTCTACCTTGTTTCAAGATTCATTATAATCCTACAATACGTAAACTATTTTACTTGTCTTCTTAAACCTCAAAAAAGTTATAAGCAAGACCGTGTAGTAATCATAGTGGCATATGTCTAAACCTATGACTCAATGAATCAGAAAATAAAGTTCAGAAATAAACCTACGCACACATTTGAGCAACCAACTTTTGTCAAAGAGACCAATGCAATTCAATAGAGGCTGAATAGTTTTTTTCAATAAATGAAGCAAAAGTAATTTAAAAGTAATTTTAAAATGCTAACAAAATTGGCAGGGCCGGAGAGATAGCATGGAGGTAGGGCATTTGCCTTGCCAATATCTATGTCAAGAAATTAAAAACCCCATGATGCCTCTCATATAAAAATTAATGCAAAGTGGATGAAATAGTGGGTGGTTTGGAGGGCCACTGATAGATGTAAAGTATAGTACTGGCATGTTGTATGCAGAAATCCTATCATAGCAACATAGCAAATCACAGTGCCTCAATTTAAGATAAATATTTTACTTAGAAAAAGTGTATCATGGGGCCGGGGAGATAGCACAGCAGTAGGGCTTTTGCCTTGCATGCAGCCAATCCAGGACACATGGTGGTTCGTATTTCTGCATCCTATATGGTCTCCCATGCTTGCCAGGAGTGATTTCTGAGTGCAGAGTCAGGAGTAATCCCTGAGTGCCACCGGGTGTGACCCCCCCTAATAAAATAAAAGTGTATCATATGTGGTGAAAAAGAAACTCTTAACCACTGCTGGTGGGAAAATTGTCTGGTTCAACCCCTATGAAAACCAGTATAAAGGGTTCTCAGTAAACTCAGAATTGAGCTGTCATATGACCCAGAAATTCTGCTTTTGATTATCTATCCTCAGAACAGAAAAACATTCATTCAAGAGGAAGTGTACACACCACTATTTATTGCAGTACTTGATATAATCAGTAAGAGTTGGAATCAACCAACTCTTACTTAAATGAAGTAAGCCAGTAGAAGGATAAGTACAAGGTTATATCACTTATCTATGGTATTTAGAACAACTGTATGAGGGAATGCAGTAGTTTAAAGGGGAGTTGCCTAGATCATTCTTGGCCCCAGAATATAGGGAAGAGAAGGAAAGAAATAGAGTGGAGAGGAGGAGAAGAAAGACAGATGAAAAATAAAGGGGTGGAAAGGGGTCAAGAGGATTCAGATACATCGGTGGTGTTAAAGAATAGAAGAACTAAATACCCAAATTATGGAGTCAACAACGTTGAAATCATGAGACCCAAACTTTAACAACCAAACTTAAAAAAGTGCCTGTTATGATAGTAGACTGGGGTGAAGGGGAGGTATGGGATGGATTGTAGGAACATTGAGGGAGGGAACATAGGAGGAGGTTGACACTGGTGGTGGGAGTGGTGCTGGAACATCATATGTCTAAAACTCAACTATGAATAACTTTATAAATCATGATGCTTTAGTTAAAATCAATTTTAATTAATTTTGGGGGGGTCACACCCAGCAGCACTTAGGGGTTACTCCTGGCTCTACGCTCAGAAATTGCTCCCAGTAGGCTCAGGGACCATATGGGATGCCGCGATTTGAACCACCGTCCTTCTGCATGCAAGATAAACGCCTTGCTTCCATTCTATCTCTCCGGCCCCCCGATTAATTTTTAATTAGAAAACAGTGTAGCATGGTCTTGTAAAAAATAGAAATTCAAAAGTAATGTTTTTTTGGAGGCCAGTGCAGTGGCGCAGTGGCAAGGTGTTTATCTTGCACGAGGTTGACCTAGGATGAACCTCGGTTCGATCCCCAGCATCCTATATGGTCCTCCAAGCCAGGAGCAATTTCTGAGTGCATAGCCAGGAGTAACTAGATGTGGCCCAAAAACCAAAAAAAAAAAACAAAAAAAAAGGAAGAATAATATTTTTTCAAATGCCAACCCAAAGACCAGAGCCAAAGTGCAAGAGTAAAAGGTTGAAAGCCACTGTTCTCTAAGTTATATAAGAGAATAGCTTTGTGAATATGCTAAAGATTTCTTAGTGTGCAAATAGTTCAAAACATAAAAAACAAAAATTGATAAAAAAAAAACTGGATTCCCAAAATAAAAATAATTCAGCTTTGTGAAAGTCACAGTTTTTCTCTTCTTTTTTTTTTTTTTTTAAATGAAAAAGCAAGCCAAAACTGGGAGAAAAGATCTGATAAAGAACTGGTATCCAGAATTTAACAAGATCTCCTAACTCAAAAATAAGACAAACAGCTCAATAATAAAATGGGCAACAGCTTTGAAAAGACACTTCTCCCAAGAAGACATATGGATGGCAATTCAGGATGACGCTCAGCATCATTATTCATTAGGTACATGCAAATTCCACTCACATTGACTTAGCATCACACACCTACAGAAGGGCTAGAACTTTAAATACTGACAATAAACAGCAATTAAATTGTTTCAGTAATTAAGCCCAGAGAACTACTGAAACGCAGAACAACAATATGGACAAGGCTCAAACGCATTAGGCTATTTCAAGCTAGACATATGGGGCCAGAGAGAGAACTTAACGGGCTGGAGCACATGCTTTGCATGAAGGAAGTTCAGATTCTAATCCCAGCACTGCATGATGCTCTGAGCACTACTAACAGGGGCAACCTGTGAACACAGGGCTGGTAGTATGTACAGCACAAAGCTGTGGGAGCTGAAATCAGGACAGGCATGATTGAATTGGGAGTGGAGGAAGGAATACCTTCAAAGTGTGGAAACGTTCTATATATTCATAATAGTGACAGTTAAAAAGCCTGTATTCAATTTTCCAGTCTCATCATTCAGAAAGGCTACGTTTACCATATGCAAATTATATCTCAGAAAGCCTGTCTTTCTAAAGGCTCTGAAAAAAAAAAAGAATATCCGTGGGCTGAAGCAGTAGCACAGCAGATAGGGTGCTTGCCTTACATATAGGTTCAATCTCTGGGTTCAATCTCTAGCACCCATTCATATGGTCCCCCCAACTACTGTCAGGGATAATTCCTGAGTGTAGCCTGAGCATCGCTGGATGTGGCCCCAAAACAAAATAAAATCTGTATATATATACATACATACATATATATATACATATACATATATGCATACACTTATATATGGACTGCATATACACACACAAAGTAAATCGATTGCATGTATTTACACCTATGATAAAGCAAGTGTGGTGCAATATTAACATCGATAATAACAATTTTATTACTAATAACATTGAGTCAAAGTGCACTGAAATTCTTTCTCCTTGGGGATGGAGAGTGCAGTCAGTAGGAAGTTTGCCTTACATGCTGCCCAAATAGATTCAGTCCCCAGCACCCCATATAGTGCCCCAAGCCCTGCCAGGAGTGATTCCTAGCACAGAGCCAGAAGTAACCCCTGAGCACTGTCACAAAACAAACAAGTAAAAATTCTTTGCTCTTTTTAGCAACTTTTTTCTAAGTCTGAAATGTTTTCCAAATAAAAGGTCCCTCGACTTTCTTTTGGTATGACAAAATGTTGTATGATCAGTATTAAGCTATCAAACAGTATTAAACATTTTCTTGTATCTTGAGTTTTCTCATGCAACATCTGTTTCCCAAAAATATCCAAGAAGTCATTTGATTGTCCTGTAATAAATAGCTCATGGACCATGTGTTCTAGAACACGTTTTGCTTTTTCCTTGTGGAGGGACATGAAGGTTGTTTCATGGACTGCTTCATACCATAACTCAACCCCTGCCTTGTGGGCTCAAGTTTCTCAAGAGACTTCATCCAGGAGAGGACTCGCTAGACTGCTAGAACAAACCTTTTCTTCCACCAGGATCTGGGCTGGCTGTCTCCAGTGGCTCCTTCCAACAGACCATGTCCTAAAATGAACAATGAGAAATGTCCAACCCTGTGACTGACCTGATCAAAAAAACACTGGGAATTTTGTCAACTTTACCGACAATAATTTGATGCATGCAAATACTGTAAAATTACTTCCACATTAAAATTGCCTAGTATACCTATAATCTCACAGAGCTACCATTTGTGGGAGTTGTGTGTGGGGAGGGTTATTGGGAAGTTTTAATTTGGCGGGGGGCCCATACCCAGTGGCACTCATGGATTATTCCTCCTGGCTCTGTGCTCAGAAATCGCTCCTGGCAAGCATGGGGGACCATATGGGATGCTGGGATTCGAACTAATGTCAGTCCTGAGTTGGCTCCTTGCAAGGCAAATGCCCTACTGCTGTGCTATCTCTCCAGCCCCAACTTTTTTTTTATAGGCTTTCGTGGATCACACCTGGAAGTTCTCAGGGCTTATACCTGGCTCTATGCTCAGAAACCACTTCTAGTAGGACTTGGGGGACCAGATGGAATGCTGTGGGTAGAATCTAGATCAGCCACGTGCAAGGCTTTATTATCGCTCTGACCCTTGTTGAGAAGTTTTTTATTTTATTTTAATTGTTTTGAAAACTTTTAAGATCAACTGTCTTAAAGACAAATACTGAATGATCTTATTTATGTCTGGGATATAAAGAAACAAAGTGAGGAAAAAGAATAAAATAAAAACAATCCTCTGGGGGCTGGAGTGATAGCATAGTGGTAGGGCATTTGCCTTGCACAAGGCCGACCCAGGACAGATCCTGGTTCAATCCCCGGCATCCACATGAGCATCCCTGAGCCTGCCAGGAGCTATTTCTGAGCACTGAGCCAGGAGTAACCCCTAAGCGCCTTCAGGTGTGGCCCAAAAACCTAAATTAATTAATTAAAAAAAATTCTCTGGACTGAAACAACAAAGTGAGGATCCCAGATGGGCATAGGGTGATATGAACAGGGTTGCTGACATATTGATACTTGCGTGATAGGTTTATACTTTGATGAGGTGTCAAACTATACCCCTAAAAGACAAAAGGTCTCATAAACAGAAAAAAAAATAAAATAAAGTAAATATATGATGGTTTAAAATAAAGCTTTAAAAACATCTACTCTTCTAAGTAGTACCTTCCGAGTCTATGCGACCATATTGCTAACTATAGATTTTGTAATGTTCTACATTAAATTTTGGCATTGGGGCCCGGAGAGATAGCTCAGCGGCGTTTGCCTTGCAAGCAGCCGATCCAGGACCAAAGGTGGTTGGTTCGAATCCCGGTGTCCCATATGGTCCCCCGTGCCTGCCAGGAGCTATTTCTGAGCAGACAGCCAGGAGTAACCCCTGAGCACCGCCGGGTGTGGCCCAAAAACCAAAAAAAAAAAAAAATTTTGGCATTTATCAATCTAACCAGAAGTGTATGCTTCTTTTGTACCATTGAATTGTATGCTTTAAATGGGTGACTTGTATTTAAATAACATGTGAATTACAACTCAAACATCTTTTTAAAATGGAAGCTGGGGGGGGTGGAGAGATAGCATGGAGGTAGGGCGTTTGCCTTTCATACAGAAGGTCAGTGGTTCGAATCCCAGAACTCCATATGGTCCCGATGTCTGCCAGGAGTGATTTCTGAGCATGGAGCCAGGAGGAACCCCTGAGAGCTGCCGGGTGTGACCCAAAAACCAAAAAAAAAAAAAAAAAGGAAGTTAGGGGAACTGGAGTGATAGTACAAAGAAGGTATAGATCTTGCCCTGCACACATTCGGGCTGGATTTGATCTCCAGCATCCCATATATTCTTCTGAGCACTACCAGGAGTAATTACTGAGTATAGAGGCAGGAAAAAGCCCTAAGCATCACTGGATGTGCCCCTCAAAAATTATAAAATTGGGGCCAGCGAGGTGGTGCTAGAGGTAAGGTGTCTGCCTTGCAAGCGCTAGCCAAGAAAGGACCGCGATTCGATCCCCCGTGTCCCATATGGTCCCCCCAAGCCAGGGGCGATTTCTGAGCTCTTAGCCAGGAGTAACCCCTGAGCATCAAATGGGTGTGGCCGAAAAAAATTATAAAATTAAGCTGAGTGTTTCTTTTCCTCTCACTTACCACTTCTTACCTCCATAGCTTTCTCTCCAAGTTATTTCTTGACTGTTTCTGAACAGTCCCGGGTCCCGGGTCCCTATTCTCTGTCTCTTGTGACCAAAAGCCCTTACTCTGTATCAGCCTATGGTCTGGACTGCAGTGAGGATTGTCTAGGAGTAGTGAGCAGAGGAGAATTTAGGGAACAGATGTGTATCCACTTCTCAAGACCAGAGTGTGGAGTGTGGGCACCAGTACCCGAATAAGGGTGAGGCAAGTGGAAGAGAGGAAATGTTCCCTGAGGTGTACAAGTGCAGGTCATCCCTAGATTGAATGTGCCCTTACATTTTTCTTGATCATGGTGAAACTCACACAAAGGAAATTGACATTCACGACATAAAGGCCAGTGTCTACTTCCACAGCATTTCATCACCCCATAGAAAACCCCTTTAGCACCCACTCACCCTTTTCTCCCTCCTTCTAGCTCTTGGAGCCCACAGATCTGCTAGTTGTTTTCATGACTCCATTTCTTTAGGACATTCTCTGTGGCAGAACAAGGCAACAGGTGGACTTTGAGGTCTTGTATGCAGCTGATTCTAACAGACTGTGGTTCAAATCAGGCATCCCATATGATCCCAGGTGACTTCCAGGAGCAACTTCTGAGCCATAGCCAGGAGTAAGCCCTGAGCACCGCCGGGTATGACCCCAAGACCTACATAAACAAACAAACAAACAAATAAATAAAAATAAAGTCCACAAGTTGGGTGAGACCGCCCCAGGCACTGTATTCTAACTCCTGACCCATGTAAAGCAAGGCTCCTAACTCATTGGGAAAAGTTGGACTATGGTGTACAGTTCATTTCTTCACTGAAGATTTTTCACTAAGTTTCTCCAATAATACATACTTTCTGGCAAGTTTCTATACAAAATATATTTCAACTCACTGCTTCTTTCCTAAGTGTGTTAATTCCCAAAATGCCACAACTACACGGTGTTGGGATCTTTGGAATTAATAACTAATGAAATGTTCTGAAACTGAACAAAAAAAATTTTTTTTCAGCTCCTGAGTGTCCCATAAAGAAAAGGTAGATAGTAAATGGCACTCTTTCTCTGTGAATGTGAATATACGGGGTATTTACATGAGAGGGCCAATGGTTTGTTCTTCTTTTGCTTCTGAAGTACACAGATTTGTACTAAAAAAAGTACCTCTGTTTAATACTTGTATTCTATTTCCCAAGAGAGGCTCTTTAGGTAAGCTGGGAGGGCCCAGTTTATCCATTAAATGGCTATAAAGAGATGGCATAGATAAATCCAAGGAAATGAGACTTAAAAGAAACTAGGACTGTCTTAGCTTATGATGAATGAGTATTATATTGTGGGGAAGGGTTACAGTGACCCAGACTGCCTACAGATTTGACATAAATCTGCCTGGGAACATACTATTCCCTCTATTCAGACTCTATGTGGGAACTTCTGTAAGCTGGCTGGCTGCCTCAGTTTCTCTGTTTGAGAATAAGGATCACCAGTGTTTCTCATCTGTCCAAGGTGAGATTCCGGTGTGACATGATTTTCCTGATCCAGGAACTGTGTGTAACCCAGGAATCTGGGGATGGAAATTTCTCCTTGGAATAGATGTTTGGAAACTTCTAGAATGTGGTAGCCCCAGCTACAGTCACTTCCTGGTGGGACTTCTATGTTGACTAAATTCGCCTCTTCAGGTGCTGTGTCTATAGCTCAGTTCAGGTCTGAAAAACCCATTAGAGCCCTGCAGAGGTGATGGGAGTGGGACATCACTCTTGATGGCTTGTAGGGACTTTCTCCAGAGCAAGTATGCCTGCAAGCGTCACGTCTCCAACGAGGGCTGGGAGTTGTGCCTGGACAAGAAAGGAAATGGGATGTGCTTTCCCCACCCACAGGTCTGAAGGTCAGAGTGGGTTCTGCATAGTGAGAGGGAGCTGGGCTCTTTCTGGGGAATTTGCTGATGCCAATGCATGCCGAGAGGTGGGGACTTTCTTTGCGGTGACAATGATGATCCTATGCAATATCTGTGGGTGAATCCCCTGTGCCAGACGCTGGTCACTTATGACTCCAGGACACGTTCCTATCAGCCACTCCCTTTGCAGTAGTGAGGTCTCTCTCTCTCTCTCTCTCTCTCTCTCTCTCTCTCTCTCTCTCTCTCTCTCTCTCTATCTATCTATCTATCTATCTATCTATCTCTCACTCTTTCTCTCTCTCTCATACACACACACACACACACACACACACACACACACACACACACATATACACGATTTAGCACAGGGCTCAGGAGTTATGCCTGGCTGTCAGGACTCAAGGCTGGAGACTGAGACTGTTTCCCCCTTGCCACCCTCTACCCCACAAATATTCTTGCATGCAGCAGAATGGGCCAGAGAGGAGGATCTGGAACAAGAAGACCTTCCTTGGTATCGAATGGTGTAACCCCGAGGGGCCGGGGGCATCCTTAGTGTCTCCCTTGGCTTTTTTCTGGAAAATCCCACATCTCTACTGAACTTCTTCCCAGTACCCTTATCTGAAAATGCTGCTGAGTGCAGCCAAAGGCCAGGATTGACTTGAAGACTCTCCTGGCCTGGGGCTTACAGGCAGGGGAGTTAAGGGGGTGGGATAATATATCAGGACAACCCTCACTGTCCTGAATCTCCCACACTGAGATTGCTTCACCCCAACAGGCTACCTGGGACTCAGAGCCCGGAGAGCAGAAAGACTGTTGAGACCTGGGCTCCCACCTGGGGCCTAGCACCCCCTCTCCAACCCCTGCCTTCATGCTGGCTTTCACTATCTATCTAGCAGGTCTTGCAAGAAGAGGGCAGGGAATGATGGGTGTGCCAGGGCTCCTCCAACAAAGGAATAGGAACTGTCAAGAGGTTTCTGGGTAACCCCATTCCCCAAACCCTGACAGTTGCCTCACAGAGTCAAGCCTACTGCAGAGAGATGCACAAGAACCTCAAAAAAGGAAGACATGGGGCCAGAGTAAAAACACAGTGGGTAGGGCGTTTGCCTTGCACATGGCTGACCAGGGATAGATCCCCAGCATTTTATATAGTCCCTGAGTACCTCTAGGAATGACCCCCCAAGCATAGAACCAGGAATAATCCCTAAGTATGCTGGGTGTGCCCCCCCCCCCCGCAAAAAACAAAAAAAACAAAAAAAAAAAACAAAGAAAAAAAAAGGTGGACAAAGAATGCAGCAGCTGAAGGCAAGGTTGGAGGACAGTGTGTCTCTGACCACTGGAATTGGCAGCATTAACCTTGGCCATGTCAAGCTACTTGGCACCTCTGGGACAATTATCCCGGTATAAGTAACCCATTGGATCCTCCTCAAGAAGGTGTCCAAATTGGGTTCTGAGAGACAAGCAGTTCTTCAGGCAGATAGAGGAATGGGTCCTCCAGGCAGAGGACAAGGAAAATTCGAGTGCACTGGACTTTGGCTGGGACACATGCATACAGGGGGTGAGAAAGTCCGATGGGGCAACACATGCCAACCTGGGGCCTGCCTCCGAGTCTCAAGGCTGCACCCGACTCCCGTTTCACACCCAGTGGCTCCTACTGGACAGAACAGCCAGGAGTGAGCCCTGGCCAAGGATTCTAGAGGACCTGTAGGGAAAGGAAACTGAGGCATGGGGTCTGTGGGTGGGACCCACGTGGAAGGAGATGGAGACGCAGGGCCCAGGTCCTCCTATCAGTCCTAGAGAAGTACCTGTTTACTCAGGAAAACTCAGGACATTGGGGTTTAAGGAGCCTGTCTCTGCAGCACCCACCTGTGCCACCCCGAAAAAAGACACAAGTGTCTCTGGGTTGTGGGTCAGTCCCAAGGCCACTGTGAATGCTTAGGGGTGTTCATTGAGACACCCCAGCCTACGTCCCCTCCATCAACATGAACTTAGGGGCTCTATGGAGTTCAGCCTTCTCAGAGCCAAGGAAGAAACTCAAGCTCTGGACCTCCCAGCCCTTTACATGCCCCTACTAGAGTGTTCTGGGGGCAGCAAGGAAGTAGGGTCCCTCAGTTTTCCCAGAGAACTTCGCAAGGGAAGCTAATGATGACCAGCACAGCAATACTGTTGTGGGGAAGCAGAATCCCAGCTTGGGGAGAGACCTTGAAGATGGAGGGTGAAGGAGGGTGCCCCTGATCAAACTTGGGGACAGGCACGAGGCCTGGGACTGGCCTACTGTCTGCTTCCAGAACCCCCATAATGCACAGTGCAAGGAAGTGATTTGGGATGCAAAGAATGGTTGGGCAACCCCATGCACAGTTTGCAGGGTGGCTGGGGTGGAAAATGTCACCTTCTCTCCAGGAAGGAGCCCTATAGGGTCAATCGGATTTAGATGGTGAGAAATGAGGTGTGGGTGTGGGTGGGGGGGAACAGCTGTACCTAAACCTCCCCACCATCACTGGCCTCAGGGTCTCCAGTTTCCGGAAGAACCAATCACCTCTCTGCTCTGTCAGGGGTCTCCTCCCCACACTCTAATCCCTAGCCTGGGGGAGATTTGGATCCAATCCTAAACTGAGCCTACCCACCCCTGAGTAGGGGGCTGGGCTGGGGAACAGCTGGCTGGAGGCGCAGGGCAGGGGAGGCTCCTCCAGACTCTGCCCCCTCAGTAAGTCACTCCCTAATCTGCATTCCTCCCTCCTTAATGCCTCCTCTGGGAGTCAAGGCTCCAGCAACCTGAGCAGCTCAGGCTGGCTCCAGAGAAGGGGAGGGGGGGCGGCAGCCTGGTCCCATGGAGAAGGGGGGGGGGAGCTTCCCTCACTGGAAACAGAAACCGTGCGGTCTCCCCCTCTACCCCACCCCAACCCTTGCTCTGGGCTTCTGGCCTTGAATCCTGTTGGCTTGTGCCCAATGCATGAGGTGTTGGTGCTAGAGAAGGAAGGGGGAGCCTGGGCGGTCGTGGAGGTAGAAGGCCTCTTGTCACGCCTACCTGGTGTGAAGTTTCCAGAAATATCTGGACAGACTGCTGGAAGGATCAGCAGCCACCAGGAGAGGGGACTTGTCTAGCCCGGGGTATACAGTCTGTCAGAAAGTGCGGGCACAGGTTTCTGATCCAGTGAGCTTCCTGCAGGCCTGGCCGGTCCACAAGTTCTGGGCTCCAACAGCCCCGCCAGCTCAGGTTCTGCCCCCTCACATTTCACGTTGTGAAATTCCTTCCTGAGGGGATTATTCGTTTTCCAGACAGAAACCCCCAAGTACCACCCCACTAAGCCTTTGGAATTTTAAAATCGTAGTTCGTTGAAGCCTGAAAGGACCATTGGGAATTCACTGAGATCCCTTTCAGCTTCTTAGAGATGGAGACATCGAGGCACAGGAAGGGGGCTGGTGTGTGCCAGTCAGACCCCAATGTCCTCCACCTCAGCCGCAGTCCACCCAGGGTGGGTGCCAGCACATTGGATCTCAATCCTGACTCAGCCTTTGGCTTCTGTCTTGCCCAGGGATTGCTGCTTTCATTGCACCCGAGTTTTGTCACCTGTGAAATCAGAAGCCTGACGCCCACAAAGAGGAAGGAGGTGGAGAGGATAACTAGGTGTCCAGGTTTGGGTCTTGTTCATCTTTGCGTCTGAGAAAGAAAGAGCTAGGTCTTTCTTTCATCAGTCTCCCCAGTGGAAAGACCCTAGACCCACCCTCAGCCATGTTCAGAGAGTGTCATTGTGAGGAGTTTGGGCCTGATGCTACTTGGGGTGCAGGGAGCACAGGATTACAAGTTGGGTGCTGCACCCTGAACTCAAGCCTTGAGCCCCATCTCTGTGTTATCTTCTTCCCTGGCCTTAGAAAAGTGGATCTTGGGCCCGGAGAGATAGCACAGCGGCATTTGCCTTGCAAGCAGCCGATCCAGGACCAAAGGTCGTAGGTTCGAATCCCGGTGTCCCATATGGTCCCCCGTGCCTGCCAGGAGCTATTTCTGAGCAGACAGCCAGGAGTAACCCCTGAGCACCATTGGGTGTGCCCCCCCCCAAAAAAAACCAGAAAAGTGGATCTTGGGGCCAGAGAGATAGCATGGAGGTAAGGTGTTTGCCTTGCATGCAGAAGGATGGTGGTTCAAATCCCAGCATCTCATATGGTCCCCCAAGCCTGCCAGGAGCAACTTCTGAGCTTAGAGCCAGGAGTAACCCCTGAGCGTTGCCCCCCCCAAAAAAAGTGGATTTTAAAAGACTAAGCCCCGGGGCTTAGGTAGGGTGTTTGCTTGCCCACAGACTATCCAGGACTAACCCAGGTTTGATTCCCTGTGTCCCCCAAGCCACAGGGGTTGGGGTGGGGTGGGAACATAGCCAGGAGTAACCCCTGAGCATCACCGGGTGTGGCCCCAAAAATAGACAAACAAACAAAAAATGACCAATAAAGGTGCAATGGAAGGAATTTGCCCAATCTCGGAAGAGATGGATGGAGTGTGGCACGGAGACACTTCTTTCACTCGGGAGTGTGCAGTGTTACCTAAGGATACCCGAATATCTCCTTCCGCTGTGCCCAGTGGACAAGTGTCCTTATTTCTCAGAGCCTTTTCTGTCAAGTGGGGAAACACAAACCAACATCCATGTGAGTATCTGGGAAGGGTTGCTAGTTCTGATGTCTGCCTCACAGATTTGTGGGAGATCCTTCAACAAGATATGAAATGTAAGACACCCCAGCAAGTTGAGGACCCTCAAGTTTCCTGCCAGGTGTGGTGCTGGAGCTTATGATGAAAGCAGCTGCCGTCATCTGCATTTTTTCCACCCAGGATGCCTTCCAAGGCTCGGGCTGGTGAGAGGCCTGTGTCCATACCACACTGCTGGAGAGTGACAGTGCCAGGCTTAGAAACCAGGGCTCATTGGCACCATTGCCTGCTTCCTGCCAAGCCCCCTTGGCACCAGTCCAGCTTTGGGGGACTGGTGGTAGACTGAGGGATGAGGGATGTGGCCAGAGGCTTCAGGCAGAATGTGGGAAGGGTCCTGCACCCCAACTCAAAGCTTACAGTAGGAAGACGTACAGCATCCACGCATGCTCTAAGTTCCAGAACCCACAACCCATCTCTGCAGAAACATTCAAAGCCCGGAGACACCTACAAGCTAGGTCTCTAGGCATATCTGTAAGTGGGGAGCATTAGGGGTTTTCTTTCCTAGTTGGGGATTTGTCCCTTGGGTTGATGGTGCTTTGAGGTTGGAGACGTGGGTGGCAGTGGTAGAACCCGGCATGCAGCTCATCAAAGAAAGCAAAGCAGCATTTCCCCACCCTTTTGGGGGTCTCTTCCTTTTCCATCCACCCTAAGAGCAACCTGGCCCCAAGGTCTAGAATGGTTCCTCTTTTCCCACCAAGCCAGGAGCATAGCCAAGGGACCCAAGAGCCAAATACTGCCCCCCTTCCTTCAGACCTGAGGTTGACAAAGCTTGTGTGAGTCTGGACCTAGGGACACCTCCCACCTGCTCTAAACATCCAGCCACACTGGGGTGCAGGGGAGACCTCCCTGGCCACCAACTGCAGATGTTTCCAAGAAAGTGCTTGGGCCCACATACTCACCCCCCCCAAAAAAAAAAAAGCCAATGGGGATACCTACATGTTTGGTGCATTCAGTATGGCTGGAGTGGGGCCTACTAACTCCACTCAGAGCAGAAAGAGGGGAGATTCTGGGCCTGTTAGATGCCCCCCATGCTTGGTTCTACTATTTCTACCCAGGTCACACCCCTAGTCACAGAGCCCAGGAAAAACCCTGTTTGTCAGTGCTGGTTCCCTCTGGGGAAAAGATAGCTCAGGATGACTTAAAAACTGCAGTGCTGGGCCCAGAGAGATAGCACAGCGGCGTTTGCCTTGCAAGCAGCCGATCCAGGACCAAAGGTGGTTGGTTCGAATCCCGGTGTCCCATATGGTCCCCCGTGCCTGCCAGGAGCTATTTCTGAGCAGACAGCCAGGAGTAACCCCTGAGCACCGACGGGTGTGGCCCAAAAAAACAAACAAACAAAAAAAAAAAACAAAAAAAAAACTGCAGTGCTCTGTACCTTTAGCAACTGTAGGATTGTGTTGCATCTGGAGGCTCTTGGATGCTTTTTGTTTGTTTGTTTGTTTTTGGGGCACACCTGGTGGTGCTCAGGGGTTACTCCTGGCTCTGCGCTCAGAAACCGCTCCTGGCAGGCATGGGGGGGGGTCATATGAGATGCCAGGATTCGAACCAGGGTCAGTCCTGTGTTGGCTGTGTGCAAGGCAAACGCCCTAACACTGTACTACCACTCCAGCCTCACTTGATTGCTTTTTTAAAGGTCACTCTTGGTGTTGCTTAGAGGCAGTGCCCAGTTCTGTGCTGGGGGGGGGGGGGGAACGACTGTGCAACATTGAGATGGACCCCAGCCCTCTTGCAGCATGAGCTCAACCTGTTGAATCATTTTGCCTGCCCACCTTTTGAAGTTCAGACTAGAGGCCAGAGTTACCTATTCGAATAAAAAGATTTAAGTAAATAAATAAAAAGCACAAAAGAGACTTGTAGGTTTCAAAAGGCAAACCAGGTGATGAGGAGTAACACAGCCTGCCTCTCATGTGCCCAAAGAGGTCAGTAGATGCCAAAGGGCACCTGGTAACTGAAGACCAAAGGGGGAGGCTTTGGGGGCCAGAGCTATAGCACAGCAGTAGGGCTTTTGCCTTGCATGTGGCTGCCCAGGATGGACTTGGGTTTGATCCCCGGCATTCTATATAGTCCCCCAAGCCAGGAGCAATTTCTGAGCATATAGCCAGGAGTCATCCCTGAGCGTCACCGGGTGTCACCCAAAAATAAAAACAAAAAAAGTGGGGGCCTTTGGGTAACTGACCAGGGTTGTTAGGGAATGAGTGGCAGATTGGGATGGGAAGAAACTCTGGCCTCAGTCCCAGGCCAGCTGGGCTCACTGCTCTGTCAGCTCTGAAGATTCCTGAAAACCCTTGCTGGTATATATGCAGTCAGCAGGGTAGGAGAGGCCAGAGATAAAAGACCCTCAATGGATACTTGATTTCATGTAAAAATGTAAACCCCCCTACACACACTGGCACACACAAAAAGGGACCTTCGCACATCTTTCAATGATCTCAAAGTGGATCACTAAAGTAGATCATCCCAAAAAAAAACACACTTTGGGGGCTGGGGGACAGCAAAGGGTAGGGTTATTAACAAGCATACCTTGGTGAACTCTAAGAATGCTGGACACCGCACCAGTTCCCATCCTCCAGAAGCTGTCCAGAGGGTCTTCAATGAGACACAGATGTGAACAAAAGAAATGGAACCTGAATCCTGGGGTTTCTGCCAAGGGTGGGCACTGGGAAGGTGCCCAAAACAGAGAAACAGTGAAATGACCTAGGCTTGATTCTGAAACTCTTGGGTTGGGGGTACAGAGAGGGCCTTTCTCCCTAACCAGATCCACAGCAGCCACTTTGGGAGAAGCACACAGACACCATTGTCCCAGCACCTAAAGTCATTTCACAAAATAAATCGTTAGGTGACTCATCTTGGTACTCACAGAAAACTCATTTGTATAGGGCCAGAGATAGCACAGGGGTAGGGCATTTGCCTTACATGCGGCCAACATGGGAGGGACCCAATTCGACTCCTGACACCAATTTGGTCTTCCAGCCTGCCAGGGGCGATTCTGAGTGCAGAGCCAAGAGTAACCCCTGAGCACCACTGAATGTGGCCCAATAACCAATCAATCAATAAAGTTTTTTTAAAAAAAGAAAAAACGTCTGTGTTAAAAATAAATTTGAGTGATGGCTCTATTTGTCTAGTGCCTCTTCCCTCTATTATTTTATTTTATTTTTTATTTTTTGGTTTTTGGGTCACACCTGGCAGCGCTCAGGGGTTACTCCTGGCTCTACACTCAGAAATCGCTCCTGGCAGGCTCGGGGGACCATATAGGATGCCGGGATTCGAACCACCATCCTTCTGCATGGAAGACAAATGCCCTACCTCCATGCTAGTTCTCTGGCCCTTCCCTCTGTTATTTAGCTGGCCAGGGGAGCAAAGGGGTTCTGAGGACCTCTGGGCAAGGGTCAGCCTGATCCCTCACCCTCCAGCAGCTCAGCAAGGCTGGGAACCAAGTCAGAGGATGAGGGAGTGGGAGGCCAAGAACATAGCAGGGGTGACCTTCTCTCACCTCCCTAACAAGTCCTGCTGCTGCCCTCCTGTCTTGAGGAGCAGAGCCCTGCTCCCCATTTCCCTTTCACCCCTTTTCATCACTGCATTTTATCCCAAGAGACTGAGAGGAGACATCATCTCTAATTGGAAATGTTCTCAGTTCCCTAAGCAGCTGGCTATTGCAGTGGGCTGTGTGACCTGGGGCACCATACTGGGTCTCTCTGAGGCCAGCCTCAGTTTCCCTACTGGAAGAAAAGGCCACCAGGAAAAGCAGTAAGGAGCTGGGAATAGACATTTCTTTCTTTCTTTTTTTTTTTTTTTTTTTTTGGTTTTTGGGTCACACCCGGCGTTGCTCAGCGGTTACTCTTGGCTGTCTGCTCAGAAATAGCTCCTGGCAGGCACGGGGGACCCTATGGGACACCGGGATTCGAACCAACCACCTTAGGTCCTGGATCGGCTGCTTGCAAGGCAAACGCCGCTGTGCTATCTCTCCGGGCCCGGAATAGACATTTCAAGCAACAGATTTTGTCCAGAGTTGAGGCTGGGGATTGAATGGTCTGTGGTTTTCCCCTTGAGCTAATGCTGCTTCCCATATTTCCTCCAATGGGAATCCAGGGTTCTTAGTCTGCAGTTTAAGGATGATTGCAGAGAGTGAGTTTGTGCAGCACACAGGGGCCTTTGGGATCTCCCCCCACCCCCCCCCCCCCGCCTCATCTGTATGATACAAGCACCCACCAGAGAGCTCTTCTCCAGCACCCCTGAATTCCCTGCTTTGTACTCCCAAACTCTGATGCCTGCTCTGCCAGACATTTGCTCCGTTTCTCTCCTTCCCGCCCCAGACAGAAGCCCCCCTCAGACCTAGGGCTGTTTGTTTTACTCTATCCAGGACCTGATTCTTGGGTCCACACATTTGCAACTCACAGAAGGGATTTACAGGGGCTGGAGAGATAGCATGGAGGTAGGGCATTTGCCTTAAATGCAGAAGGATGGTGATTCGAATCCTGGCATCCCATATGGTCCCCCGAGCCTGCCAGGAGCGATTTCTGAGCGTAGGGCCAGGAGTAACCCCTGAGCGCTGCCGGGTATGACCCAAAAATCAAAACAAAACAAAAAAAAAAGGAATTTGTAGTCATGTGTCAGAGACTGGAGGGACATTTGCTGCCAGTGAGTGGCAGGTATCATTCAACACTGCCTTGTCCTGCTCAGAACGCCTTTATCATTCCTTTATTTATTTATCTATTTTTTGCAATGTTGCAATATACATTTACAGATGGGAGGAAGGGGACAGATCTTTGTTGCAATGCGCATTTATCATGGGGGAAATTGTAAACACCTCCCCAACTAAGCAGCTTCCCTATATGCAGAATGTCCCATTTCAACACCCATTGGTGTGCTCCCATTGGTGTGTGGCAGAATTGGGAGGCTGGTTGCTAATGGAGGGATGTCTAGGATGTCTAGTCAAGTCATCCTCGCTCTTATTGGCACCCAGCCATTCACACTGCCCATTTGTCCATGCTCTCTACACCATCTACCTGCCACTCAGCCCACCTTGTCCGTGGCATCCACATTATTTGCACTATCCGTGCTGTCCACACCATCCCACTAACCGCACTCTTCACACCATCCACACTGTCATACTGACATACCACCCACATTGTCCGTACCATCTACTTTGCCCATGACATCCATAGGCAGGAATGATAGGCAAGGAACATGGGCACGGAAATTAGTTTACCAGGCAGGTGACTTTGGGAAAGAAAAATTTAAGCTTTTGGCCTTATTTTGCCCATTTGAAAATGGGCACAAATGCAACCTTAAGGACTCTTCCCCGGAACACCACCAGGAGATGGGCAGAGGCGAGGCCCAGAGCTGGTGCCCTGACAGTGGGAGCTCACAGCCCCCTGCAGTGAGTCCATGGCGGGGGGGTGGGCACACAGGGTCCAGCTGGCAGCAAAATACTGTGGCCAGGAGGGACAGCCTGGGCAGGCTAGATTAGCTCCTGAACCTGACTCTGGCAGCGGCTCCCCTGCAGTCCTGTGGTGGCAGAGAAGCTGCTAGTGTGGAAACAGGAACTCTCTGCACAGATGGGGCCCCTCAGGAAGTGAAGCCTGGAACTGAGCTGCCGCCTTGGGGGAGCGGAAAGGGGGGTTGTGCATGGAGCCTGGAGCTCCTCAGAACTGGGGCATGAAGCTTCCATGAACAGAACATCATTATTTCCAGAAATTGTTGAGGTAGATGCCCAAGAAGTGAAGCACTCACATGGGACCACTGACTGTCTCCCTCACCTCCTGGAGATTCAGTTAGTTTTATTTATTTATTTTTGGTTTTGGGGTCATACCCGGCAGCACTCAGGGGTTACTCCTGACTCTAT
This sequence comes from Suncus etruscus, assembly GCF_024139225.1. Taxonomy (NCBI): domain Eukaryota; kingdom Metazoa; phylum Chordata; class Mammalia; order Eulipotyphla; family Soricidae; genus Suncus; species Suncus etruscus. Next base: position 12,520,748 of record NC_064852.1, read on the forward strand.
GCTCAGAAATCGCTCCTGGCAGGCTTGGGGTACTATATGGGATGCCAGGAATCAAATCACCGTCCTTCTGCATGCAAGGCAAATGCCCTACCTCCATGCTCTCTCCGGCCCCACAGTTGGTTTTATTTTTGTAATAATATCTTTATTTAAGCGTCACCGATTACAAACATGATTGTAGTTGAGTTTCAGTCATAAAAAAGAGAATACCCCCCTTTCACTAGTGCAACCTTCCCATCACCAATGTCCCCCCCCCCATTCATCTCCCTGGAGATTGGGTTTGGAGTGACTGAGAGCAGTAGGCATACAATAATAACCACTTTGCACCAGGGCCTAGAGCTGTGCCCTAGAGGGGAGGTTCCGGTGAGGAGGAAGGGCCCTGTCCTGCAGGCAGACAGACAGACAAGACAGATAGACAGACAGAAAAGATAGACAAGACAGACCAAGACAGACAGACAAAACAGACAGACAGACAGACCAAGACAGACAAGAGAAAGAGACAGACAAGACAGATACACAAGACAGGCAGACTAGACAGACACACAAGACAGACAGGAGACACACAAGACAGACAAGAGACACACAAAAGACAGACAAGGCAGACCCTCTCCCTCAAGTGTGCAAACCCCTCTGCAGAGTAGAGCAATGCGTTCCCTCCTCTGGAAGGAACCAGAGGGGCCTGGACTTGCAGCCAAGCGCACGGGCACGAGCGCAGGCAAAGGCGCGGCCCCGCGGAGCACCAAGCGCGCGCGCGCGCCACCGCGCACTGGGAGGAGGAACCAGCGGACGAGCCGAGCGTGCGGCCGGCCGGGGCGCCTCCAACTCGTGGGGGACCCTCCGCTGCGATCGGTGCCCGCCAGGACCCGCCTGGGCGCGCGGTGGGTGAGTGCATGGGGCAGGGCCGTCGGGGGGTAGGTGCCGGGGTCGCTGGGGAGGAGGTGGGGGTGCCCCGCGTGGCACCCCACTGGAACTCGGCGTGTAGGGCACTTGGGAGGGTGCATTGAAGTGCCTGTCCTCTCCTCGTCCTCCCCAGGGGGTCGTGGAAAGGGTTGGGGAAGGTCCTGTGCCCAGGTGATTGTAGGAGAAGCCTTGGCTATGCAGCCTTGGGTGGGTGGGTAGGTGGGTGTGTGGGCACCATGGTGCCAGGACATGTCCCTCTGCTCCTTTAGGGGCCCCTCGAGGTGCCCCAGTAGGCCAGCCACTCCTCACGTGGCCACACTCCTGCCTGTGCCCCCAAGAAGAGAAGGAAAGGGCGTGTGCGCGCCTGTGCGTGTGCCCGTGCCCAAGTTGTGCAGAAAGGACTGGTGGGTGTGAGTCTATGGGCCTTGTGTGTTCTCTGAAAGGGATCACTGTTTATTTTGGAGGTATACTAGGTAGGAGGACCCCCCCCTCCCCAGGCAGGTGGGCAAGCTACCCTCATGCCAAGGCAGTGTGCTGAGGAGAGCAGGAGAGGGAACCTGGTGGGTGTTAGGTTGGATTCAGAACTTGGTTGGATGGATGGGCCTGGCAGGGGAACGTGCCCCAAAATCTGGCATGGGCACTTGGGACCCCCAGTTATCTTGATTCTTGCCCTTCTCTGGGCCTGGAATGTTTTCCCGTATCCCCAGGTCTGGGAGCAGTGGTCATGAGGGCACCAGGGGGTCCGGGACACTTGTGCCTTTATCTGAAGGCCTTACTGGCCTTGTACAGCTCAGGAGACAGACAGACAGACAGACAGAGACAGACAAACAGACAGAGAGACAGACAGACAGAGAGACAAACAGACACAGAGACAGACAGAGACAGAGATAGAGAGACAGAGAGAGACAGAAGAGACAGAGAGAGTCAGAGAGAGACAGAGAGAGACAGAGACAGAGATAGAGAGACAGAGACAGAGAGACAGAGACAGAGAGAGTCAGAGAGCGAGACAGAGAGAGACAGAGACAGAGAGAGTTTCACCTGCTGAACGTGTTTGGAGCTTGGGGCCCAGGTATTGGCCATTGTCAGAAGCCAGTGACCCCTGCAGTTTTGGGAACAGACTTCCAAGGCCGCCCTGAGCTTCTTTTGTTGTTCTTTATAAGTGTTGACACTCTTTGCCATCAAAGTTGGGGTGGCTTAAAGCTGCACTTCACAGCCCCCCTGCCTCTCTAAATCTTTGCGACCCAGCCTGCCTTGAGGAGGGGCCAATCCTCTGGGAGGGCATATGTGCTGGGGCAAGCCTGGGAGACATATTTTTTAATAAGGTGGTGTCAGGGGCCGAAGCGATGGTGCAGCCGTAGGGCATTTTGCACACAGCTGACCCAGGACGGACCTCGGTTCAAGCCCCGGTGTCCCATATGGTCCCCCAAGCCAGGAGCTGTTTCTGAGCACATAGCCAGGAGTTTTGAGCATTACTGGGTGTGGCCCAAAAATAAAAAAATTAAAATAAAAAAGTGATGTCAATGGAAGAAAACTTTCATTGAAAGCCAGGCAGAGCTGGGAGCAACCAGTTCCCAGCGCCTCAAGCTCACCCAGTGAACTTTGGACATCTTCTTTTAGCAAACAAAACCTGGAAGGAAACAAAAAAGACCCACATTCCTTTTTTCTTTTTTGTCCTAAGTTTAAAAAAAAAAAAAAAAAAAGTAGAGGGAGGGAGGGAAAAAAAACCCACTCACCTTCTGAGTTTGCAGGGAATGCGGCCACCCCTTCCCCTCCCTTCTGCTCTGCTCCTGGGCCTGGCTCTCCAGCAGTCCCCCACCCCCAAATAAAATAGGCCTGTGGGGAACCATGCATGAGTCACTCCCTGGCAGAGAGCCCCACGGGCAAACATTTGGGAAGGTTCTTGCCTAACTTCCCAGAAGAAAAGGCCCAGGATTTAAAATGGTCCTTGTGGTTTGTTAGGCTCTGAGTCTCTGTCTGCTTTGGAAACGACTGAAAAGGCCTTCCTAGCACCCCCAGAGTATGGACTTAGCCGGAGGTGGTGATCCAGATGGCTCTTGGGCTTGGGGCTGGGTCATATTTGATCTGGCTCATCCATGGGACACCAGCTGTATGCAGGGCTTGGGGGTGGGAGTGCAGTTCTGGGGATCCCCATTTCTCCCCCTTCACCACACTGCAGAGAAGAAGGACTGTTTTCTGTCTGCCTAGGCTCGGTGCTGGCACTCACACTTGCTCATCATGTATGTGTGTGTCTGTGTGGGTGTGTGTGAGCATATTTCCATTTCACAGCCGAGAAGACCAAGGCTCAAACAAGAGCTAACTGGTACAACTTGGTGAAAATAGAACTACACGGTGGGCAGCCACCATTTTTATTTTCGTTTTCATCTTGGGGAATATAGTACCCTGATTTACAATTAGGCACTTTCAGATTTAGATATACAATGTGGTAGCACCAATTTCACCATCAGTGTCTTTTTCCTTCCACCCATGTCCCAGGTTCCCTCCTGACTTGGCAGCACCTTGTTTTTTGTTTTCGTTTTTTTTTTTTTTTTTCAGTTTGGTTGCAGAGTCTGGATGTCTTGTTCTCAATAGTATTGATTCTGTGGTTTGGCTAATTTATTTCTCCCACCCCACGACACCACCGGATGGACTTGGCCACTATTTCTTGGTGAAACCATGTGCCAGGTTTCGCCAAACTTTCAGTACCTGATTACCTAAAAGCTTTCAGCCCTTCATTAACACGCCCACTCAGCTGCCTTAGAGACAGGGTGCTTTCAGGACAGAGACTTTATTTCGGGGGTGGGGGGTGGGGGGGGAACTGGGTGACGCAGGACTTAAGGCTGTGCCCAGGGAAGTGGATGATGGCTGCAGGTCCCCTGGGGCTTGAATATAGGCTTTCTGGGCATGGCAGAAAAGTCTCCCACATTGAATGCAAATGGAAGGGACCCCATTGTCTGAAGGCTCCTGGCCCAGGCTCGGAGCTGTCATCCTGATCTTACAGGGAGAAAGTGGAGGGTGGGCACAACCCAGACCTGGTCACATCCAGGCAGATGGCAAAGTCTGGGCATCACCCCAGGCCTCTGATTTCCAGAGCTGAAGGTTGTGGTATTCTGCCAGTCGGCCTGTCTGTCCCGCTTTCCCTCCTCTCACAAGATGGAAAAACACACGCGTGAAGAGTGGGCAGGGTCCTCTCTGGGCTGCAGCCTTTTTGGGGACAGTGCCCTGCCCCCAAGGCTCAGTTCCCCACTCTCCTTCTCCCACTGTGGCCTCTCTGGAATGGATACCAGGGCCAGAGCCCTCGGAAAAGGCCGCAGCGAGCATTTTTTTTCTTTCCTCTCCAAGTGCCAAAGATTGGTTTCAGAAGGGAAGTGTCAAAACAATTGGACAAAATAGAGGCCAAGTCAGGGAGCAGAAGAAGGTGGGGGTGGTGGTGGTGGTGGTGAACCCCAGAGAACCATCGGAGTGAATCACAATGGCATGGCTGGGTGCAGTTGGGAGATGGGGACCTGAAGCAGATGCCCCTGAGGAAGGATCTGGAGGCCTTCTGGTGCCTGGTTCTATTTTGTACCACTCTGCCAAGTGAGTCTCCCACACGGCCTGCCTTTGCTCTCCCTGTCCAGTCTCCCTTCACAACTCCACACATCTCACAGTTTATGCACCTCACTGCCAGGAAATGCGGCGTGTGAGTTGGGGCGCAGGGTGGGAGACTGCAGAGGGTCCAGTGGTGTTGAAAGAGGAAGGAATTTTACTTTCTGCCAAGCATGCTCAGCAAATCGAGGGCCTTTTGCAAACCTCCCTGAGGTGTGTGTGCGCATTGAAGGTGTGAAATCATCAATCTCGTTTGAAGCTCAGCTTCCTTGCTGGCTTGATGGTCTTCCACTGTGTCTGACTTGAGATTTTGGGGGAGGTAAAAATAGTCCTTGTTGCCACAATCTCTCTCTCTCTCTCTCTCTCTCTCTCTCTCTCTCTCTCTCTCTCTCTCTCTCTCTCTCTCTCTCTCTCTCTCTCTCTCTCTCTCTCTCTCTCTCTCTCTCCCTTTTGCTGACATCATTCTTAGGAAGCAGCATCATGCACGCACTCCGGAACGTTCCTTGGTCATCCTCTTGGATGGCAGCCAGCATGTAGAGCTCGGGGAGTGAGGGATGATGGGGGGAAGCTATGAGGAGGAGGGAGTTCCTCTAAAGGCCTTGGAAATGAGCCGTGTTGGGGGCCACGTTTAGTCCAGGAACCGTGGTATGCATTTTGCTCTTTGGCCACCTTCATATCTCTGACTTTTGCGTCACCTCACAAGCCTTCTGGGAAAACAGACATTCATGTGAAAAGAAGGATCTTGGTCAATGGCTAGACTTGATGTGCACTGGGTGACCCGACAGCCCTTGCTTCGGGCCTGGCCCACATTTGTTTAGGGGCTGTCCCAGACTCGCCCACAGGTCTGCTCTGGGTCACTTCCTGTGACATCTAGCCTGCACATAAAGCAATGTGGCATTTGCAAACATTGATGCCTCCAGCAGGACACAGACCCTCACTCACTGTCTCCAGTCTAATCGCTATTGTGATGGTCTCGGGGCCCAGGTCCTGCTCATTACCCTTGCACCACTAGCCCCTTCAGGAACTTAGGGCCCACCAAACTCCAGGAAGCTGTCTCAGGGCTTTGTCTGGGGGGAGCCGGGATAGGGGTGATGGTGATGGAAGGGATGCCCAACCCAGCCTGGGTCTGCATTGCATTCAGATCCAGCCACCTCAATCCCTGCAGAACCCTTTTTTGTTTTGTTTTGTTTTCTTCTGCCTTCGACATCTGTATGCTGGGACCTCACAGCAGTGAAAAGGGGCCTTTATGTGGGAATTCTGTAGAGGGAAGGAATTCCAGCAGGGCGGAGGTGGGTGGGAAATGCTTTTTCAGCCTGCCTTGAACCCTTACTCTTGGAATCAGGCTGGAGGAGGGGGCAGAGTTGGGCCCAGGCTCCCCAGGAGAAAGGTCTAGAAGGAGGGTGACCTGTAAGGACCTCAGCTCAGCTAGTCCTTTCCTGCTGCCATGTACCAGAATCCAGGACTTTCCCCCAACCCATTTCCTTCTTCCTGGTGGCTCCCCCCACATTTTTAGAATCTGGGGTTTGTGTAGAAAAGACCTGCTAAGGGCAGTACATGCTACCACAGAGGAACTCAGTAGCTGGATCCCAGCAACTCTTGGGGTTCAGGGGACATACAAGGCCCCCCTCGAATGCAAGTGCTCAATGTTCATCACAGCAGGAGCTGGAGCTCTGAGCCCCGAGAGGGCTGCAGGAGAGGCACACAGTCTCTGCATTGTGGATTGTCAGCAACGCCTGGTCCCCTGAGAGCCACCAGGTGTGACCCCCCCCCCAAAAAAACTAACACACACAGGAGTTCAGAGCCTCTCCCTCACAAGTAAGAAGTCTTGAGTTTGATTCCCAACACCCACCCACATGCTCACCGCCATCCCGACAGGGATGCAGTTTGGGGAATCCATGGCACTACAGAAAGGTGTGACCTTAGATATGCTTCAACCAGGTGTGGTGCTCAGAGTGGGGGAGGCGGAGAGTAGCATAGCTGAAGAAAGTGGGTGACCCCTGTGCATCATTCACATAGGGAAGGGAGGCGTGGGGACCATTTTGAAAGCCACATGGGAAAGAACTTGTGTTTGAGCTTCAGGAGGGAGGAGCAGGAGTCCCACACCGGCTGCTTGGGAGCTCGTCTTCCTCTGCTCTGGGCCTCATTGTTCTCACCTGGAGAACGGGCAGATGGTGTTTGCAGGGAGGACTTTGGGGTCTTCTGCTCAGTACACGCCTGATGTTCACATCCTGAGATTTTTCTGGAAAACGCAGAGTTGGGTGTTTTCCAAGTCCCTGCACCAGGAGGCAGTGAGACAAGATAGCAAAGGAAGTTTTCCCCAGATTTGCCTTTTCCCTCAGTGTAGACGAGGTAGGTGAGACAGCCCTGCAGTTTCCAGCTGCAGGAGACAGAAGAGAAGTGCTGGAGGGGGGGGGGGTCTGGATTCCCCTTTGCTCTCCTCACTCCTATGCCTTTCCTTCCCAGAGCAAGGTGGGGAGGTCTGGCTGGTTTGGCTTGTTTCTGGCGCCTCTTCCCAGCCTTGAGGGTCTCCAGAGACCAGGGAGCCAGTGGCTCAGAGCCCGGCTGCATCTGTTTAATCACTTACCGAGTGTCCTTCAGCCTTTTTACACCTGCCGCTGGGGAAAACGGGAGAAATAATTTGCAGATGGGCTGATGGCTAAGACAGAAACAAGAGTCGGTGGAGAGACCCACCTGTACTGCAGCAATGTGGCACAAAACCGTGTAGCTGCTGCGAGATTGGGCCAGCGGGCCCGGGGTGATAGTACGAAGTGTAGAGTGCTTGCCTTGCATGTGGCAGCCTTGGTTTTATCCCCAGAATCCCTTAGCCACCACTACCACTCCTGTTCCTGCCCTGAGACCCTCCAGAAGTGATCCCTGAGCTCAGAGCCAGGACTAAGCCCAGAGTGCCACCAGGTATGGCCCCCTGAGGGGCCCCCAAGGATCACTCCTTGCACAGAGCCATGAATAGGCCCTGAGCACTGCTAGATGTCCCCCTCCCCAAAACTAAAAGAAAAGTTTAAAAATTATTAAAATTAAATTTGAATAAAGCAAAAGATTTATTTTCCAGATGGGGGCATGAGGCCCACCCCGACCCCATCAAGATTTGCCCCTCTCCACACTCATTCATTTCTTCTTTCCACATGTTCTTTCTCCACCTTCCGGAAGTTCTATGAAATCCCACTGCCAGGACTTGAACACCCGCACCAGGAAGTTGAGGCGAGGCCTGTGGGCACAGCTGTGTTGGTGCTGGCACTCCAGGGACATCAAGTTCATATTTCTTCACTAGAGAAAAACTGTGAAGTGGGCAAGTGGCCATCATGCCCACTCATGCCTGCGGGCAGCAGAAGGCTAGGCTGGGGCCAAGATCAAGCCTGTACCTCCCCAGTTCCCAGGGGCCATTTTCTTGGCCTCTTGTTGGGGGCTCTGAGCTGGAGGAACAGCAGCTGGGTGTGAGCAGGGCCCATCTCAGCATATGTAGTATCAAGAAGGTGTGTATTTAAGGGGTCACTGTGAGGAAGGAAGTAGCTCAAACCTTCCCAGGCCTTCTCTACATCCATCCAGACCTTGCTGTTAGCAACTCTGCAGAAGCCAGACTTCTCCCACATCCCACTCCCAGCTCCCCACTGCCCTTGGAGCCAGGGAAACATGATATAGAGGGAAATAGTTGCGTACCAACATGGGAGGACTCTTGAGCACCACCGGGCAGACACTACATAGGGACCCCTCCCATGCGTTTGGCAGCAACCAAGAAGGAATGGGTTGGCCTGACTTGACCTGCACTTCAGCTTTTTGGGGGGATGGAGGGAGAGCACACACAGCGATGCTCAGGGATTACACCTGGCTCTGCACTCAGCAATTACTCCTGGCAGGCTCAAAGGACCATATGAGATGCCGGGGATCAAACCCAGGTGAGCCGCATACAAGGCTGTTATGGCCTGCACTTTGCAGGAGCTCTGTTTCTGTTTGCATGTTCCCTGCTCCAGGAGACTGGGAGTACATGGCCACCAACATTTTGGAGTGGAGCAGCCAAGGCCTGTGAGGATTCCAAAGTGGCATTTGGGAAACTTGCAAAGAGGAGACTTCCACTTCAGCTCTCACTGACTCCTCCTGCAGAGGGATCCCATGGATTGAAACCAGCCCCAGTTCTCCCAGCTGTGAGGCCCACCAAAACCTTGACTCTCTGGTTCCCACTCAGGTGGCCTCAGTGACAGCTTGTCCGTGACAGCGGAACAGGAGAGGAAGTCTTCAGGAAGATGCTATGTGAAGTCAGAGGGTTGGGAGCCATTAGCTCTGGGGTGTTGGAAGGGCTTAGGGCATTGGAGCCAGCAGGAAGGCAGGGGCAGACAGTCACTGTGATGGGCAGAAATTTCATTTCCTGAGAAGCCCAGTGTCTCTCCATTGTAGGTTCCCCCAGGAGCTGGAAGATTCATGCCAGGAAAACAAGAATTATTATTCCTCAGTGACTTATTTGGGATTGGGATTTGGGAGAATGGGGGGCCATACTTGGCCTCTGGTGCTTAGGTGTTACTTCTGCTTCTGAGCTCATGTATCATTCCTGGGAGGCTTGGAGGATCTTATGTGATGTTTGGAATTGAACCCCGGTTGGCTGTATGCAAGGCAAACACCTTCCATACTGTACAATCACTCCCGGCTCAAATGTGTATTTACTCTAGGATTGCTCCTGTGCTTGGCCAGGTGCTAGGGTGCTAGGTTCCCCTAGTAAAGAATGAAACAGAACTAAACATATATATATATGTATATATATGTGTGTGTGTGTATATATATATATATATATATATATATATATATGTTTCACTTTATTTAAAATAAAACAAAATGGTGGAGCTGTGGGCATGGTGGGGGAATGAAGCCACACCCCAGCATTTACTAAGCAGTTACTATGTGTCTCGTGGAGAGATTGGCCTGGAATCAGCATACACACCCCCAAGAGATCTGAGCCCTCCGCTGGTTCCCAGGGGGCTTCCCCTCAGTGTTGGCTGCAGCATCCGCTGCCAGCCTACTCATTCCCAGGCCCCCGAGGATGCTCCCAGAACGCACCAGAAACCATCCAGATGCCCCAGGAACTGACGTGAGAACAAGACATCCCCTTCACACGTCGCATCTCAGTTCAGCGTCTTGCCACCACCCAGCATTCTGAGACAGAATGTGAGATCTCGTGGTTGGCTAAATACATAAATATTTTATGTCTCGATATCCTGAAAGCGCAGCCCAAATGCGCAGCCCTGCCGCACATCAGTGCTATAGATCATATGTTATAATAATCTGATGACATGTTGTTTAAATATTTATGGGCCCGTGCGACAAGACAATGGGGAGCGCAGGCTTGGAGCAGAGCCCTGGCAGATGCCGGGAGAGGAGGTAGACAGGCCGTCCCGGGAAGCGTTGAGGGGCACGGTGGATTGGGGCTTTGTGTTTTGGGGTGTGGGGACAGGAGGCACAGCTGACATGTCTCAAGGATTTCCCTGCGTGCTGTGTTTCGTCACTGGCTTTAGTTAATCATTCCAGCAGTTCTGTGAGGAGGAAATGCCCCTGAACCCCAAGGGACAGAGAGGAAACTGAAGCCCAGATCACACTTGGAGATGGTCCAGACACCAGTCAAGGGCAGCCTGAGCCATCCAAGCGCCTCGGCCTGGTGGATTTCTCACTCAGGACTAATGGGGATGTCCTTTGTTTTGATTTGGTTTTGGGGTTACATCCGGCTGTGCTCAGGGATTATTCCAAAGTCTACTCAGGAATCACTTCTAATGAATTTTGGGGACTCTATGTGTTGCCAGGAATCAAACCTACATGTAAGGCAAATGACCTCCCTATAGTACTGTCACTCCAGAGCCTTTTTTTGTTTTTGTTTTTGCTTCCCAAGCACTGCCACCTGGGTCAGATGGTAGGGTTCAATGGTAGGGTTCTGGCAGGGTCCTGGAGGGCTAAGTGTTAGAAAGTAGAATTCTGGGGAGAGATAGCACAGTGGTTGAGGTGCATGCCTTGCATGTGGCTGATTCCGGTTCAATCCCCAGCACCACATTATCCTCAGGTGCTGGCAGGATCGATTCCTGGTAGTCCACCAAACTACCACCATGGCTTAGACAGTCCCCTGTACACTCAGGTCTGAGCTCAACCACATCCTCAGGTCCTTGCATTCAACCACCTCTTTGGTTGGCTGAGAATCACCAGTGGGACCCTCTGTCTTCCTGGGTACCACTTGGAAGGTCAAGTTAAAATGAACTCGAGGGAACGGAGCAATAGCATAGCGGGGAGGGAGTTTGCCTTGCACATGGACAACCTGGATTTGATCCCTGGCATCCCATATGACCACCCAAGCACCACCAGGCATGACCCTTGAGTAGCGAGCCAAGAGTAACCCTAAGCACCACCAAGTGTGATCCCAAAACAAAACAAAACAAAATACTTGGATTCTTTGTCTTTTTGTTCATTTGGAGGCCACATTCAGCAGTGCTCAGGACTATACTCCTGGTTATGTGGTACCAGGAGTTGAACCCAGGTTGAGAGCATGTTAAGGCAAGCACCTTACCCACTGTCTTTCCTCTCCATCCCCCAGAGCTTGGGTTCTTTCACATGCTAGGTCTGTACCCTGACCTCTGAACTTTCTTCCCAGCCTTCACTGACCTTCTGTGTCTAGAGCGGAAGATAATGACTAAGTGTGAGACAGAAATGGAACATGAAGGAGAGCAAGCAGCTCTCCCATGGGGTTTCTCCCACAAGGGCACGGGGTGATGTGGGTCTCAGGAAACGGTGCCCTTCCTATTGGTCAGTTATTTTTTAAACTTTATTCACTGACTGACTGATCAGTTGGCTCTTGGGCCACACCCAGCGGTGCTCAGGGGTCACTCCTGACTCTGCACTCAGAAATCGCTTCCAGCACGCTGGGTACTATATGGGACATCAGGAATCGAACCAGGTCAGCTGCATGCAAGGCAAATGCCCTACCACTGTGCTTTCTCTCTGGCCCCTGTTTTAAAGTTGTTGGTGGGGAAAAAACTGCTGGTCACCCCATGGATGTATCCTTTGTCCCAGCCATAACCTGGCAGGGATGCTCAACACTCAGAAGTAGGGTGGGAGACCCCCCCCTTTACAGGCAAGTGGTTCCTGCCTCACCCCCAGAACCCATAGGAGACCCCTTTGCTGTGCCCCCTGAATGCTGCGGGGCTGCCTGAAACCCCGACACCAGCACCTTTTGCCTGTTCTCTCCCTGCTCTACATCATGGTGCTGGCATTCCCCTGGCACTGGAGCCATAAGTCAGTGGCCTGCCATGGTGAGTTCTGAGTGTGGCAAATAGAGAATCTTCTAGTTTTGCAGAGATCCAGGGTTCCCGAAGAGATTCAGGGACAGGGAAGCAGTGGTGGTGGTTGTCCAGAGTTGTGAAAATTGGGGCACATGTCAGCACAGCATATGGGGTGCTCCTCAGAGCCTGGGAGGTACAGCTTTCCAGGTTGGCCCAGGGAACCCCAGCAGTACCCTACCTGGCAGTCTCAGGCTCATTCCTGAACCACTGGCCTGATTGGCTAAAAAAGGGCCAATGGGCTGTCAGGGGGTGCACAGGCTTCCTGAGTACGATTTGGGAGTTCCTCACCAAAAAAAAAAAAAAAAAAAAAAAGGAAGAAAGGGGGAAAGGGGGAAAAGAAAAAAGAAAGAAGGGAGAAGGGGGAAGAAAATAAGAGAAAGAAAGAAACCAAGAGAAAGAAAGAAAGGATAAAACAAAGAAAGGAAAAGAATAAAGGAAAGAACAAAAGAAAGAAGAAAAAAGAAGGGCAAGCCAAAAAAGGAAGAAAGGGGGGAAAGGAAAAAGAAGGGAAGGGAAGGGAAGGGGGTGGGGGGGAAGGCTGCAGCTGGTGGCAGCTGGGACCCGCAAGCTAGCTAGCTACCCACACTGGGATGCATGCCCAGGGAGCCCGCATGCAGGTTGGGGACAAAAGTCAAATGTGTCCAGGATATTTGCTCTGTGTGAAGGAGAACAGGGGGCGGAACAGTGCTTGGGGGATGTGGTGTGCTGTGTCCCATGCTGCCTGTTGGGTGAAAGCTCTCAGCAATTTGTCTCTTCCCTATAAGGACTGGCCCTCAGGGACTAAACATCCTGCAGGAGTCTGGGATAGAGAGTCAAGGCTCTCCAGGGGTCCCCTGTCCTGGCACACGGCTTTCTGAAAAGTGCTTTTCCCAGTAGAATTCGGGAGTCTTCTCAGGCCCTGCCAAGACTCAAATCCCCGCTCTCACACCTCACCAGGACCCACCGTGCCCTTCCGAAGATCCTCTTCAGCATGTACTTTCCATCCCATTTTGCAGACATGCAAAGTGAAGCTGAGTGGTCTGCCTTGGGTTGCACTGGAGTGGAATCTGTGGCTGAGCCAATTTGGGACTCTGAGCTCCTTAAAGCACATGCCTTAAACCCCTTCTCTGTTCAAGTGGGAGCTAAGGTGGGGGGGAGTGCTTTTCCTCACAGCAAAACAGCCAAAGATGTCCAGAAGCTCAACAGGCTGTGTTGGGAAAATGCTCGGAAACTATGGCTAGAGTAGCCACAAAAAGAAGGCCTTGGGGGGCCTGATCCCACTACCCTGGAATCTAGAGCCCAGTGAGATATGGAGGCCCAGAGAGACCCTAAGAGGTCCTACAGTCACCACACCCCCAAGCTTGGCTTCTATCCTCATTGGCTGCATGTCCTCCATGGCCCCATCTCTATACTGACTATTCGCTGGGGGACAAATCGAACCCCAAGAATAGTGGTCCAAGGGGACGGAGCAATGGCACAGCAGTAGGATGTTTGCCTTTCATGAGGCTGACCCAGGATGGTCCTGGGTTTGATCCCCGGAATCTCATATGGTCCACTGAGCCAGGAGTGATTTCTGAGCACATAGCCAGGAGTAACCCCTGAGTGTGGCTGGTTGTGGCCCAAAAACAAAATAAAAATCATGAGGTCGAAAAGATAGCATAGCGGTAAGACATTTGCTTTGCATGTGGTTAACCCAGGATGGACCTGGGTTCGATCCCTGGCGTCCTATATGGTCCCCCAAGCCAGGAGCAATTTCTGAGTGCCAGAGCCAGGAGTAAACCCTAAGTGTCAGCAAGTGTGGCCCAAAACCAAAAAAAAAAAAAGAAGAAGAAGAAGAAGAAGAATGGTTCAAGTCCCCTGCCCTGTGCTACTGCCATCAGGGCAGATGAGGACAGCACAAGTGATGGTGGTAAGGCCATGAGACACGAGAGAGATGTTGGCTCAGACCTTTCTCCTGGGACAGACCCAAGGACCATCGGGTTTTATAGCTTCGGGACAGTCAGTACTTTTTATTTTTTAATTGAATCACCGTGAGAGCCACAATTACAAGATTGTTCATGATTGAATTTCAGTGCACACTTCCCACCACCCATGTCCCCAATTTCCCCACACACACACACACTCACTCTCACCCCCAGCCTGCCTCTTCGGCAGCCCTTTTTCTTCAGTCCTTTTCAAAGAAAACATTATCCTGGCTGTCCCATCCCCCGTGTCCCCCCCCCCTACAACACGCTCCCCCATTGGCAAACGGTCCTTAAACGACGAAGGAGCAGCCGGCTCCGTGTTCACAAAATCTCTAGCAGGTGGGCAGGCAGGCCCATTTGTTAAACCCCGGCCCAGAGGCTAAAGACTGGAGCTCAGAGCTCGGGCTTGAAGGCTGCCGCAGTGGGGGAGCACAATCTTCAGGGGTTTCTTCCCATTTACAGGGTTTTTGTTGTTGTTGTATATTTGTAAAATGAGGCTTCTGCTGGCAAAAGCAGGTTTTAGTGAGCGCGCAGCTCTTTCAAGACCTAATAAGGCCCCCAAGGAAGACATGTTCGGGTAACACTCTCCATCCCCCGGGGCGGCCATGCTAGCTTTGCTGCACACCGGGGCACGAAGGACCATCCGTCTTGCTTCCCATTAATGGAATTACCGCCATCGCTCCTGCAGCGTGTGATGGCCCCTTTGGAGCTGCCTTGGGGACCGAGGAGGATCAGGGTTGAGCAGTTTTGCTTAGAAGGGAAAGAAAGAGAAAAACCCAAAGTCTTCTGACAGAGGAGGAGCTGCAGGAAGAGGGAAGAGGGGGCAGCAGGCAGCAGGGGTAGGAGGGTGGTCTCCCTTCCCACCCAGCACAGAGCAGAGGCCTCCTGAATTCAGAGGGAGAGAAAGGAGGGTGCATAGTGTTTATGGGGGTGATTAAATGTGACCAGCCCAAATGCTGGCTGCTTTGGGAAAGGGGAAAATCTCTGGCTCCATTTTTTTTTCTTTATTTTTTTTTTGGGGGGGTGTCACATCCAGCGGTGCTCAGGGATTACTCCTGGCTCTGTGCTAAGAAATCGCTCCTGGCTCAAGAGACAATATGGGAATACCAGGGATCAAACCCACATCAGTCCTGAGTCAGTCGCTTGCAAGGCAAACATCCTACCACTGTGCTATGACTCCGGCCCCAACTGGCCCCATTTTCTAAGGAAACAGTATTGGCCCCAAGAGTGCAGAAATTTGCTCTGTGTGTGTGTGTGGGCGGGGGTGTCTCAGGGCTTTAATGAGGTAGCTCTGGAATTTGGTCCATTTATCTGGGCCAATCTGTGAAGCAGAGCAAATCCTGTTTGGAGAGACAGAATTTCGAGGCCAGCTGTGGGGGACAGGCGGAGGCACCTCTCTGTTCCTCCCGAGTGGACAGACATGCAGGGGCCTCTTTGATGATGTTGGTTGAGAAACCAAGTGGGGTTTCTATACCAGTTTGTGTGTGTGTGTGTGTGTGTGTGTGTGTGTGTGTGGTTTTTGGGTCACACCCGGTAGTGCTCAGGGGTTATTCCTGGCTCCAGGCTCAGAAATTGCTCCAGGCAGGCACGGGGGACCATATGGGACACCGGAATTCGAACCAGTGACCTCCTGCATGAAGGGCAAACGCCTTACCTCCATGCTATCTCTCTGGCCCCTCTATACCAGTTTCTATACCAGAGAGGAGAAAGCTTGGGTGAGTGAGTCTATGGTCTCAGCGGCCAGATCTGGCATTGATTAGCCATGTCTGTTGTGTGAGTAGGAGGAGGAGGAGAGGCAGCCCAGAGGGACCAATCCTGAGCTGCTAGGACTCTTCATCTGAGCTCTGGGCATGTTTTCTTTCTGTGGTGACACCTCGGTTTGAACCTTAGGAGGGATGAGCATTTGGGAGTCTTAAGTAGGAAGTGAACCCCAAAGTATGTGTGTGTGGTCTGGGCAGAAGCAGAGCATAGGGTGCAACAGACACAGACATCTCCATCTCCACAGGATGGAGAAGATGGGAATGTGGGGTGGGGGGAGCTGACCTGGCAAAGCTGGGGCTGGGAGGGCAACCACAGCTCCTGCTGACCTCTGCCTGAAAATCCAGGTGCAAGGATACCTCACAGCCACTCTGGCTGTTTTGGGACATGATGGTAGTCATTCTGGAGAAACTTGTCACATCTTCATCAGATCTTCACCTTGGGAGTGTCCATGCCTGGATTGGGGTAAAGCGGGGATCAGCAGTAGTGATTCCAGCATACATCAAGGGATCCTCAGACCCCAAGGATCCTGTGAGAAGAGCCTGAGTGTCACTGGGAAAGTTAGCAGGGAAGCACCCTTTGCCCATGCCCACATGCCAGTTCTCAGGCCATGGCATCTATCATAGTCCCTGAGGATGTCAGCTGCTCTTCCTATGCTGGTCCCCTCTCACTGTCCCAACAGTTTTTCACTGAAGTCTTGTTCCTGGTGCTACCCCTCACTTTTCAAAGGATTCGGCAAAGGATTCAAGGCTCAGAGAGGGGAAAGGACTGGTCCAAGGATACACAGCAGTGGTGTGTGTGTCCCTAGGAAGCCTCTGAGCTGAGAGCATCCCTGATGGACGGGAGTTCACATTGGGGAGAGGGAGGGTGAGCTGGGTGGTCATGTGCAGAACTGCAAGGGGGCTGCTGGAAGTGACATGCTTGGTGGCAGGTGTCACCTGGGACCCAAGTTGGGCAGGAAAGGACTAGGAACCCTGGAAGCTCAAGCCTGTAAGATGGCCATGTGGAAAAGATGCAGACGCTGAACCTTGGGGGATGTGTGGCTAGGAAGGCCATTTTGGGATGTGTGTGTGTGTGTGTGTGTGTGTGTGTGTGTGTGTGTGTGTGTGAGAGAGAGAGAGAGAGAGAGAGAGAGAGAGAGACAGAGACAGAGACAGAGACAGAGACAGACAGAGAGAAACAGAGAGAGAGACAGAGACAGAGAGAAGGCTCAGATCAGTCTGGGCTGTATAGACTCCCCCAGCTCAAACTTCCCCTTGGAGAAGAGCCTGGACTCCCCCCACCCTAGCCTCTCCTGCTACGTGTCAGGAGGGAGGCCCCTCACTGCACCCTCCGCTTCTCACACCTTCCCTGTGAAACCGCAGTGCCGCCCACGAGCTGGGGACAATGTGTGAATCAATGATAAAATAAGTGAAACCCACAGCACCACTTTAGGAAGGGGGGAAAAAAGTGCCAGGATGTGTGACTCGTCCCTAAATCCGGATTTGGGACTATCAGATTCCCCCCCACACACACACCAGCAAAGAAGCTGTTAGGATTCCTGGGACCAAGAAAAAGGGGAGTTAATGGTGGTAGGAGCAGGGGAGGTGTCCCCCGAGTCCCACCCATTCAGCCTATACCCTGAACATGCTTATTTCTGCTTCCATTACTCCTCCCCTCAGTACTTCTGTGCTTCCTGAGCCCCCGCAATGTCATAACTGTTGTTTCCCCCAGATCAATTCATTGATTGATTGATCTGGAGGGTCTGAGGAGACCTGGGTGCTCTGGTTTTCCATGTCTGAGTCTCTGATGGAGTTGGGGGGGGTAGATGAGGTTATGGTGCTGCCTCCACAGCTCCCAGGTGCTCCCCACTTTTGCAGGTTGAGTGGAGGTGGGTGTTGGATTTGTGGGCCCAGCCTTTTCTTCCAGCATCATTTTCCATGGAGATGAGGTGCTAAGGGAGGGTGGGTTTCCAGGCTGCTGCAGGCCTCAGTACCCCCAGATACCAGGGTATTGAAGAGCCTGCCTCCCTTCTGGCCCCTCTTAAGGGGATCTGCGATATGGAAGGAATAAAAAGGGAGGAGACACCATGATAGGATGGGTCCTAACTGGGCCCCTCAGAGGTGCCTGGAACCCCACCAGGGCCAGAGGGGGCATCGGGCAAAGGCCCTAAATTCCCCACCCACTGGGAATGACATGTTTCTGGAGGACCCAGGGCTCAGCTGATTGTCACCATCACCCACATTCCAGCTGGGTAGATCGAGGACATGGCCGGGAGGGCCCCTGGCCACCCCCATTTCAGCACGTCCCTCTGCCTGGTGTTTCCCGCCAGTAGGCCACCCGGCCATCAGGGACTCTTATTCCTCTCTTTCTCTGGAGCATCCCCCAACTCTGGTGCTAGGGGACATGTGGAAAGGCTCACTGGGTCCTTTTACTGCCTCATGTGATGAAGGAGCCTTTGCGAGCTCCCTCATCTGTGAGCCCCAGAGTAAGGTGTGGGAGGTAATGCTGTGATGGAAGGATTTTCTTGACCTCGGCTGGGCCACAGTGTGCTGGAGGCTCAACTTTTCCTTCCCCCAGATATAGAGTATTTAACCCAGGGCCTCACACATGCAAGGCAAGAAAATTGCTCTCCTCCTGGGCTCAATCCCGGCACCCCATATGGTCCCTCAAGTCTGCCAGGAGTAATTTCTTTTTTTTGGGGGGGGGTCACACCCGGCAGTCTTCAGGGATTACTCTTGGCTCTCTGCTCAGAAATCGCTCCTGGCAGGCTTGGGGACCATATGGGGTCCCAGGATTCAAACCAGCGACCTTCTGCATGCAAGGCAAATGCCTTACCTCCATGCCATCTCTCCGACCCCAAGGAGTAATTTCCGAGTACAAAACCAGAGAAAACCCCAGAGTGCCATTATGTATAGTCCCAAAACTATAAAAAATTAAAAAGGGGGCCGGGCGGTGGCGCTAAAGGTAAGGTGCCTGCCTTGCCTGCACTAGCCTTGGACAGACCGCGGTTCGATCCCCCGGTGTCCCATATGGTCCCCCAAGCCAGGAGCAACTTCTGAGCACATAGCCAGGAGTAACCCCTGAGCGTTACTGGGTGTGGCCCAAAAACCAAAAAAAAAAAAAATTAAAAAGGAAGGAAGGGAGGGAGGGAGGGAGGGAGGGAGGGAGGGAGGGAGGGAGGAAGGAAGGAAGGAAGGAAGGAAGGAAGGAAGGAAGGAAGGAAGGAAGGAAGGAAGGAAGGAAGGAAGGAAGGAAGGAAGGAAGGAAGGAAGGAAGGAAGGAAAGAGAGAAGGAAGGAAGGAAGGAAGGAAAGAGAGAAGGAAGGAAGAAAGAAAGGAAAGAAGGAAGGAGGGAAGGAAGGAAGGAAGGAAGGAAGGAAGGAAGGAAGGAAGGAAGGAAGGAAGGAAGGAAGGAAGGAAGGAAGGAAGGAAAGGAAGGAAGGAAAGGAAGGAAGGAAGGAAGGGAGGAAGGAAGGAAGGAAAGAAAGAAGGAAGGAGAAAAAAGTATTCTTTTTTTGTTTGTTTGTTTGTTTTTGGGCCACACCCGGCGGTGCTCAGGGGTTACTCCTGGCTGGCTGCTCAGAAATAGCTCCTGGCAGGCATGAGGGACCATATGGGACACCGGGATTCGAACCAACCACCTTAGGTCCTGGATCAGCTGCTTGCAAGGCAAACACCACTGTGCTATCTCTCCAGCCCCGAAAAAAGTATTCTTTCACTGACTGCCTCACTGGCCTCTATTCATTTTTGGTTGGGGCCCTCACCCAGCAGTGCTCAAAGAGGACTCCTGGATCTATGCTGAGGGGTCACTCGTGGCAGAGCTCAGGAGACCCTCTGGAGTGCTGTCTGAGTTAGTCCAATGCAAGACAAATCCTTCCCTGCTGTGCAGTCTCTCTGGCCCATTTCTGGGCATAAGACCAAACTCTTGAATCTGGAGCATGTGTAAAACGCATCTTTTCCTCCAGGAAGGAACAAGTTGGGGCATTTAGGGCTCCAGATCAGGCCAGCCCCCCTATAGCATGCCTGTGTGCCTTGGGGATTTCTCTGTTCAGGCAGGATGGGATCCCCATGTGCCTGCTGAGGGTTACCGAGGTGTGTCGCCACACCACAGCCACCAGCTCTGATGGCACGTCCCAGCAGGCCTGTACCCCTCCTGGCATGAGAGAGGCATGCGGGTCTGTATCTCTGTCCTGCAGGTAGGGTCCACTCTGCCTTGTGCCAGGGACATGCTTGATCCTTGCTTGCCAGGGACCAGGAAATAGTAGAGCACTTAGGGGGACGCATGCCGCGTAGTCACCTGACTTGCATTTAATTCTCAGCACCCAGAACATCACTGGGTTGACCCAGGTCATTTCCAGCCTCTTAGGAAATTACTTGCGTTGAACTACCAGCCTGCCTGGCACTTTCCCCTTCACCAAAAGAATCACTCAGTGAAATCCTGATGATTCATGTAATGGCATGGACCGAAAAAGGGAAACTGCCCCCCCATGTCCCTGACTGTCCATCTGAGTGCCTGTCACATACTGAGGCTGGGTGACCCCTCCTGGAACCTCCTGCACAGATCTGCTGGTGGCTAGAAATCCTGGGTGCTACTGTTGGGGGTCCCCACGGCTCCCCGCTGCCCAGAGAAGCTTCAAGTCTACACTTGTGGCTCTGAGCCGGCCCACGTGTCCTCTGACTGTTGCAGGAATGTGGGCATTTGGCCCAGAAAAGAGTATTTCTGGCTTCCTGCGCTTGGGGCCCACCCTGGCATGGCCTGACCTGGACATGCAGGATGGTGGGGGGGGAGGGAAACAGCAACTCTGGCCTGCCCCCCTTTCCCTGCATCGGAGCCTCACTGCCCCCAATCCATCCTCCATGGGCACCTAGCATGGTGGAGAATCCTAACAGGAGATTTGGTGGCAACCTCTGCAATGGACGTGGTGTTCCTACATTAGCAGAAAAGAAGCCATGACAAATCTTTATTCCTCGTCAGGCTGTACATGGGGTGCCCTATGCTGAGGCCAGGGCCAGAGATGTTGAAAGCTTATCTCGGACATAGGGCGCCTGCCTCCCCCATGGCCTTCCCCCAACTTCCTACCCCCCCCTGTCTTTGGGGAGCTTGAGCTCCTGGCATGCACATCTGGCCAGAAGAAACCTTTGGCAATGCCTGTGGCAAGTCCACTGCATGAAATTTCCTGAATATCCAGAGAAGTTCCCTCACCTGCGTACACAAGAGCTGCCACTGGGTCTGAGACGCCTGCTGCTGTCTTCCAGCTGCTCGGAGCTGCTTTTATTTCCCCATCTTAAGTGTGGAGCCACACACACAGGCCCAGCCCCTGGTGGGGATGTGCTGGAAACCCTCTGCTGGCAGCAGGGCATGGCATTGGGTGGGAGCGTGGGGCATGGAGGCAGTTTTTGCTGGCCTGAGTGTTTCTGATTCCAAAAGTGTAGGGAAGAGAGGCTGGGAGCCTGGAGCCAAGCCTAGGCCAATGCTCAGAGCCTCACTGCCTCAGCAGCTGCAGGACTGAGTGTCCATACAGCAGGCCACTCCATGGTATGTCCGTGGGGCATGTCTTTCTCCTGTTTGCATTTCGGGGAGTCTCTGGCCCGCACCTCCCTCTGTGAGCAGCCAGGTCCCTGAGAACTCTTCCTGGAAGGTAGAAGGGTTGGTGTGTTCTCTTTCTTGGATGTCAGAGGGATGATCCTATTCCTTTCTGTCATCTCCAGGTTTGCCTGAATGTAAAAGGGGACAGCAAGGGTGTGGCCCCTTGGTGGCACTGGGTCCTCTTAAAGTCTTCCAAGGTGTGGTTAGAGAGTATGTTGTATTATTTATTAATTATAAAGTCCTAGTGGTGTGGATGGATGGCGAGGCCTTTCTTGGCTTGGCCCCAAGCCTGCAGCCCCTTCAGCCGGCGGGTCTATAGATGCAGGGTGACGAAGAAGAAATGATCCACAGGAAATCAATTGAAGTTTCAAGAGAAATCCAGCTTTATTACAAGGCCCTAATCGCCATGTGCTTTTTTTCACATGGCCTCTAAGCTAAGCAGCCTCTTTCCTGCTGCTCTGCATCTATCCTGGGTCTGATCTCTCCTTGCTGCATCTCTTCTCCCCTCCCTCCAGGTAACCCCTGAATTACCAACCACAGACCCCCTTCCAGCTGTGGGTGGGTCTCACCTTCCAAGGTGAGATTAGCATATGGCTTTGGGGAGGGGTCACAAGAGGCTACCAAGCAAACGGGGAAATGGGGCTTCATGGAGGTGGTGGCAGCTTGGGACAGTGGAGAGTAGAGGAAAGGAGGAGGACTTAAGGAAGAGAGGGAGGGAGAGAAGGGTGCGCTCTGCAGCTATGTGCCTGGTCTGTGTGTGCCTCAGTTTCCCCCATGTAAACCAAAGGTGACAATGTCCCCAATACTGGGTAAGTGGTTTAACATGATTGAGCTGCCTCTGAACAGGTAAACTGAGGCCCAAAGAGGTTAAGGAAGTGATCTGGGCTGACTCAGCCAGTTCTTGGAACCTGATGCTGGCTTGTGGTCATTGCTCGCCGCCCCACACCCCCACCAGGCCTCTTAAATCTGCCTTTTGTGGAGTAAATCGCGTGACCCTCAACCCACAGAGTAAGGCCAGTGGTGGCTCCTCTCTGCCTCCTGATTTCTCTCAAAGAGCTCACAGCCTCTCCCCTTCTCTCCCTCCTTCCTTCCCTTCTTCCTTATCTCTCCTTCCCTCCCTCCTTCCTTCCTTCCTTCCCTCTATTCTCCCCCGGCCACTCTTCTCTCGCTGTCACTCTCCTCCTCTGTGCTTCTCTTCACCAGAGGGGCAGGCCCAACTGAGCCTGGGATTCTATGGCAGACCTGGAACAGGAGAGAATGGACCCTGGCCCTGACCCCACCTTGCAAAAACCCCCTAGTCTGGCCATCTTGGACACACCATCCCACCCCCACAGCAGAGTCTTCATGACCTCACCTCAAGAGTGGGCCTCATTTGGTCCTGCTGTGCTCATTCATCCCCCATGGTCATGGGATGACCTGCACAGACATTCCAGAACATTCCAGACCTATCCTAAGATCTTGAGAATTTGCTGTATCACCTACAGGGGCTTTTCTGCTCCTCTCCCACAGTGTCCAGAGCAGAGTTCATGTTCCCTGCAATCTGAGCACATAGGAGACAACAGCTACTCTTTAGTAAGTACTGGTTGCATTCTCACATATTGCCCAGGGAGCATTCCCTTCCTAAGCCGGAGCCCAAAACCTCACAGTAGCCCTGGCAGTCCTTATTTTCCAGGTCTGGGGCATGTCAGGTGCAAAACTTCCTGGTGCCACAGAGCCACAATAGGGAGAGAGAACATCACCCACTCCTCAGTCTGAGTGGTCACTTCCTGCTACTCCCATTGGCCGCAGAAGCCCCTTCTCCCAGGATTCACTGATGTCACATACCTTTGCCCAAGTGCAGGGGAGGAAATGGGAATACCCCATCCCGTCCAGATCCCTGATTTGTAGTATGTATGTAGGATTCCTGCCCCAGATGATTTCAGGCTGCCAACATGCCATCAATTGACATGTCCTCAGGAAGAACACAGCTCATTCCCCAATCCAGGACAGCAGAGGGCTCCGGTGGGGATCCCCCGTGCTCCTGTCTGCCCTCAGCCCTCTCCCACAGGATTCCCTCGCAGGCCCTGCTGGGGTCTTGGTGTCACTTGAGGCTGGGTGATATGACTGAGCCCCAGGGGCAGCTCTGCAGCACAGCCGTGGAATATTAAGGCCTCCCGGCCCCGCCGTGGGCGATATTCCTGCCAGACCAGGAGCAGAGCCCTGTAAACGCCAGGATATAATGGATAATAAAAGTTTGCCTGGAAATAGTGAGTCCCCTGGAGTCCTGTCATCCCTGCCACGCACGCGGCTCTCGGAGCTCACACCCCAGATCAGGAGGCGCCAATGTCATGTAAATATATTGGGTCTCTCGCCAGCTGCGTGCTGAGATTTATTTTATTGAAAGGGTGGGGGTGCCAGGGGCTCGGGCTCATTGTCCCGGTAACTTTGGGAAATGCTTGGCCATCTTCCCAGTTTCTGGGAGATAGTGGTGTGATTGCCCAAGTTCCTCCCCAGAGGTCATAGATGCCTCTGGCATGGGTTTCCCCCCACTTCCGAGTGGGGGCTTTGGAGAGGACAGATCCCCTCTAGGCCTGAGGATGACTATTTCTGAGTGTCCACATCTGGCACAAGCCACATGGTCAGCCACCCAGTGGGGAAGGTGCTGGCAGGAGCCAGGATTTGTCTGAGAGTCTTTGGGGGGTCTTCGCCGCCATATGCTTGTGTCAGGCCCAATGGTTGAGCTGCAGATGGGGCACAGCAGGGGTGTGGAGGCCCCACTGGTTCTGATGGAGGAGCTTGGCCCTGTCTGCGGCTATGCTGCCTCAGTCCCTGTGCCCCTTCTGCCACCCAGGCTGGCCTGTCATGTCAGCGGCCATCCATGGTCCCTGGTGGATTCTTACCCTGGGGCACTTTCCACTCTTCTGCCATCTGGAGCTTTCTATTATAGATCAGTGCCAAAAGGGTTCCGAGTTCCAAGGCCGATTGCAGGCTTTGTATGCTGGAGAGAGACCTAGGTTTGTCCCTGGTACCACATGGTCCACCACCAGGAGTGACCCTGGACCACTAAGCTGGGTATAGCCCCTGAGCACTACCGGAAGGCCACAAGGAAAAGGGAAAAATACCCTACATGGCGTCTCTGGTGAGGGGGGGGGGGTCCGGTCCCTGAGAAGCTGCACCTCCAGGGAGAATGGCTAGAAGGGAAATGGAGAGAGTCAGGAGGGGCAGGCATGCTTCAGAGTCCTGTATATTTTTGGACAGTATCAGGCGCCATAGTGATAGTGAGGTGCAGTGGTCAACTCGCCTTAACCCCACAGACCATGTCTGTCCTAACCAGACTAACCCTACACTCCAGCCCACAGAGCTGCCCCCTCAGGCTTGCTTCTCTCCAGCACTGAAAGGCTAGGCAGGGTTAAGGACTTAAAGAGACAGCAGACCATTTTCTCTGCTGTGTTTTGGGGGCTCTAGGGCTGGAACTCTGCTCTCACCCAGAGAAGCCTAAGTCTGTTGTCCCAGGGGGGAAAAAGGCAGAGCTGGGAGCATGGAGCAGGAGGTGGGTGGCTTGGAACTGGGCTGCCCCTGCTGAATTTGTGTCCCTGAGTGGGCTTCCCCTCCGACTGGGTCCTGGAGGGGAAAATGGCCACTCCGAGGGGCCTCCTGCCCCAAGCATGTAGGTGTTCTCCCCTGGGCCCCTTAGCCCAGCAGGCTCCCCCATAGTGCTTAGGTGACTGAAGCTTCACCACAGAGATGGCAGCCAGCAGAGTTATTTTTGGAGAGGTCCGTGGTGGGGGGAGTTTCCTTTTGGCATTAGCAGCCGCCTGGAGGCCGGGCCAGGGGAAGTCCCGTGCTGAGATGGGCCGGCCTCTTCCTCACCGGCCTGGCACGAAGAGGCCACCAGATCTCTCTCTCCTGGCTCCCCAGTACCGCGTGTCTGCCCTGCACCCCAAACTGAGCTGCTGCTGCTTATGGAAGCTTCCCAGGAGACGCTGTGCAAGGTACTGGCTTTCCCCTTGTCCTGCCCGCCAGCTTCATCCCCCAGGAGGCAGCCTAGATCCATCCAGGCCTGCACCTACAGGCCCCCAACTGGCCTGGCCATGCCTCAGCCCTGCTGTCTCCTGGATCATTTATTGGTAGGGGGCTTGGGGAGATAGTGCCACTGCCAAGAGTAGCCTTTGCTCACTATAGGCTGGGCATGGGGTGTCTCCAGCTGGGCTCGCTGGGAATGACTCCAGATTCTGGCAGGGCTCCTCCAGTTGCTCTCTGGGTGTGTGAAGAGTACATCCAGCTGTCCTTAGTTTTCTTTTTTTTTTTTTTTCCCCCTTCCCCCTCCACTCTGTCCTTAGTTTTCTGAGGTGGTCTTTGGTTGAGGGGCCTTTTCCAGTTGTCAGAGCAAATAGTTCTGCCCAGATGTTTCTCCTTTGTGGGGACTGGAGCCATAGCACAGCAGGTAGGGCACTTGTCTTTCACATGGCAGACCCAGATACCATCCCAGGCATCCCAGATGGTCCCCAGAAGTGATTCCTGAGTGCAGAGCCAGGAGACAAACTAGGTGGGGTCCCAAAATTAATACAAATTTTTCTTTCAAACCCCAAGCAGACACGGGAAAGGGGATGAAGGACATGCCCCCCTTTTCACAGGCAAGGGGTGACGAGGCCTGAGGTAGGCTATGGCAGGAAATGAGTTGCTGTGACCCAGAGGAATGAGGTGGCAGAGTTGAGGGGATGACCCCAGGTTTCTTCCTTCTGGCCTCTGGTACTCGGGTGCTCTGCCCTCCTCCCCCCACTTAGCTTGCCCTCCTGCTAGGGCTCTGGCTGGCCTTCCTCGTTGCCCTGGAGATTTGCCACGTGTGAGCAGTCGAGACTGGTGAATGAAGGCAGAGAGGAGCCAGGGAGAGATAGGTTGTGTTCAGGAAAGATTCCAGGAAAAGCTGTCTGGAAGAGGTGCTATGGAATGAGCTCTGAAGGAGGAGCGAGGTTCCCCCTTGATCTTCCCTCCTCGCAGGGGGCCCTGAGGAGAAAGCAAGTTTACAACACTGAGGAGAGGTTCTGGAAAAAAGAATGCCCACCCCACTCCTCCATACCTGCTCTGGCTCTAGCCCCAGGTGGTCCCAGAGCATTGTCTTAGGGAAGGGAGATGGAAACCCAGACTTGGGGGTGTTGTTGAACTGGTTCTACTGCTAGGCCCAGGTGAGCCACTCATCTTCCTTAAGCCTCAGTTTCCTTTTTTTTTTTTTTTTTTTTTTTTTTTGGCTTTTGGGTCACACCCGGCAGAGCTCAGGGGTTACTCCTCACTCTATGCTCAGAAATCGCTCCTGGCAGGCACCGGGGACCATATGGGACGCCGGGATTTGAACCACAGACCTTCTGCCTGAAAGGCAAACGCCTTACCTCCATGCTATCTCTCTGGCCCCGAGCCTCAGTTTCTTTACAGGTAAAATGGTGTCCAGGGGGCCGGAGTGATAGTACAGTAGGCAGGACATTTGCCTTGTACGTGGCAGACTCAAGTTGATGCCCACCATCCTCTATCTCATCCTATCCCTGAACCTGCCAGGAGTGATTCCTGAGTTCAGAGCAGAAGTAACCCCTGAGCACTGCCGGGGTGGCTCCCCAAAAAAGTAGGTCCAGCAAACACCCCTTCCCAGAAGACCCTTTTACCTTCTACTCGGGGACCTAGCTGTGCCGAGTTCCCAAGCCAGAGCCTCCCATTCCCAGTCAGAAATAAGGGCCTGGTGTCTCCTTGGACTAGGTCCCCCAGTACCCTGGCTTTTCCTCCCAGAATCAGGCCCCAAAGGAGGAGGAAGTGAAAGGCTACCAGAGAAGTGGGTGGTGTGGTTGGTGATTTCTGGGGTGCTGACTGTGAAGTGGGGATTCTGGCCTGAGACTTCAGGGCCGAGGGAATGGACCAAAGGTGTCGGGTTTGTGCCGGGCCTGGATATGTCCCGTGCCCACCGAGATTCAGAGGCAGTGAATCTGACCTGCAGAGTCTTGGCCCAGCATGGACGGGGCGTGGAGATCGGGAGGCAGCAGCACCCAGAACCAAGGTGTGAGTGCAGGACTCTGCCACAAGTGCTCATGGGCTGTTGTGCATTGCAGAAAGGCCTAGAAGGAGCTACATGCTGGGAATCAGGAAGGACTGGGCACTCATGCCAGCTGGGAAGAAATTGGGGTACCCCGGGAGCTTTGTTTGGGGAGCAGTGAATGGCATTTGTGTGCTCAGCAGCCCGACTTTGGTGGTACGGAGGACACCTCTGAGGGGTGGGGAGGCCGGGAAGCCTGGTGAGCAGCTATTTCAGGGACTTCCCCCACCCTGACAAAGGTGGGACCCTGGGGGAACAAGACGGGAGCGTGGTGAAGGGAGAAAGAAGGGAAGGCCCCTATTGGGCTGGCTCCTGAAACTCCGGGTCTCTGGAAGCACAGACCAGAGCACCCTTTGGGTGAGTGAAGTCCTTTCTTTTCCTTCCTCCCTCCCTCCCTCCCTCCCTCCCTCCCTCCCTCCCTCCCTCCCTCCCTCCCTCCCTCCCTCCCTCCTTCCCTCCCTCCCTCCCTCCCTCCCTTCCTTCCTTCCTTCCTTCCTTCCTTCCTTCCTTCCTTCCTTCCTTCCTTCCTTCCTTCCTTCCTTCCTCTCGATTCCTTCATTCCTTCCTTCCTCTCAATTCCTTCCTTCCTTCCTTTCTTTCTTCCAGCAGCCTTGACGCCCATCCTTCAGCTCCCTTGTCCTGAGGAGGGAGTCGGGAGCCAGTGCTGGGGCCACACTGACCTCCCACAGGCTTCCTGGAGCTGATGTCAGGGTCCAAGTCCTGCTGGAGTCAGAGAATCGGAGCCACATGAGGGCACAGGGAGGGAACTCAGGCCTGTGAGAAAGACAGACACCATCTGTGGCCTGTCCCCAGGACTGGCCCATGACCAGGTTGTTTCCTGTCAAGTGATGGATGGTTAATCGCTGCTCATGCCAAGATGGTGGAGGAGTGGGGCTGGGCCGGGAGCTCCCCAGCAGCCACAGACATTTGTTCGGCCGTTCTGCCAGGGCAGTAGGGACTCGAGGAGCCAGGCAGACACATACACACACACACACACACACACACACACACACACACACACACACACACACACACACACTAGATTTCCAGCATTCATTCTGTCTATGGCCTGCAGTGTGGAAAGAGTGACCTCGGGCCCACCCACGGCTTGATCTCTCTGAACCTGCATTCCCTCCTCTGCAGTTGGATGACAGCAAACGCCTCTAAAGGAAGTGTGGGAAGCATAAAGTGGGGTGCACGGCAGCTGGCACAGTGCATGGGCTTTTCGAGTGGGGGCGCCCTGGTCCATCCGAGGTCAGCCGCTTGCAAGGCAAACATCTTGCCACTGTGCTATCACTCTGACCCCTGAACCCTCTGTTTTACTGGGGTGCACATTCAGCTGATTTCAATAACTGATACACAATTCAATCATGCCCCAACCCCTGTGGACATTCTTGAGCAAAGAGCCTTGTTCTGCAGGGGTCTGGGAGGGTGACTTGTCACTGTGGACATGCAAGGCAGTGATTGGGACATGAGTCATCACGCGGTGGACTCGTGTCTCTGCTGACATGATGTGTGCCATTTGTGGGGTCCAGAATAGACATTGGCCTGACTTCTCATCTTTACAAGGTGCTCACAGTGATGGGGGAGCAGAGAGATAATACAGCAGATTTGCTTTGCTTTGCATGGACTGATCCAGGTTCGATCACCAGCATCCCTTACCGTCTCCCGAGCACTGCCAGGAGTGATTCCTGAGCGCAGAGCCAGGAGTAACCCCTGAACATCACCAGATGTGGCCTAAAAACCAACACATAAAATAAAACATGCCCATAAATGTATCAATTCGGTATGACTTTGAGCTGAGCCAATAGAGTTAGCACCAGGTTGTGTCATCCATCATGGTGACTCCCAAGGGGGCTGGAAGCTGGGCAGAGCTCCTAGGGGTGCCCCAGAGTTGGGCGAGGGCTCGCTCATTCTGACATGTATGACTTGTTCCAGTGCCAGCCGGTAAAACAGAGGGAAGGGGCACTGCCCAATTCCTGAAGATGGAGGAGGTAGACTAAGGATGTGGAAGTGGTCCAAGGGTAAAGTTAGGGCAAGGGGGCAGGTGGGCAGGTGCCAAGGTTCTGGGAGCTAAAGACAGAGGTTCTGGCTCAGTTTTCACTGCTCTAATCTTTGCCCCATGGTGGCCCCCAATGGCAGATGGTGGTAAGCATGTCTCCCCAGGGCTGGAGCGCAGCCCAAAGAAGCTGTGGCCACACAGGGTGCACAGTTCATCCCAGTCATCGCCCTGCAGTCTGTGTGCAGATGTACAGTCCCCTGAGTCCCTGCTTCAGGGAGCTGCTGGCGCTTATCCCGAGTGTTTATCCCGAGGCTCTTGATATCCCCATCCTGAATGTGTCCCTCGCTCCAGTGTGGGAGCTCTGGCACAGATGGCAGGCACTGTTGATGGGGGCTGTACATCCATCTATAGCTCAGGAGGCAGTCAGTAGGAGCCCGTGGGGGAGGTTACCAGGTGAAAGTGGTCATGTGAGGGAGAGAGACCTCAGGTCCAGCACCCCATCATGCCCTCCCACCACATGGCTCTGGAAAGTTCAAAGCAGACTTGTCTACTTAGTTCCCCACCCCACCCCCAATCAGGGCAGAATTCAAGCAATGCCGTGTGGGACAGTTAGTAGCGGGGACTGGGGGGGGGGGGAGCTGCAGATAT
Source organism: Suncus etruscus (assembly GCF_024139225.1). Classification (NCBI taxonomy): domain Eukaryota; kingdom Metazoa; phylum Chordata; class Mammalia; order Eulipotyphla; family Soricidae; genus Suncus; species Suncus etruscus. The sequence goes on from NC_064852.1 coordinate 12,550,520, forward strand.
CCCCTAGGGCTCTCTGTCCTGCAGTCTAAGCTGCCGGAGCAGGATGAAATAGGACACCCCCCCCCAATAACCTGTGAAATGGGTCCTTCTAAATCACTGGGAATAACCCTAGTATCTGAGCCAGACTGCCTCATGGGGGACAGGTGTGACCCATTCAGTCCAACCCTGCTTCTGTCAAGCATAGAGACCATGGGTGGGGCACCTGCCAGCACAAGAAGTCCCTCCCCGGGCCACCCCAGAGAGAGTGCATCCATGTGCAGGTGAGAAAACTTTTGTTTTCTTTTTCAGCCTGTTCCTTTGTGAGGCTGGCATGCAGGATGGCAGGACAGCCCGGCCACCTACCCCAGGGAGGGTGCCCCAACAACCTATGCCACAGCCCAGGGCCCGCACACCCTCCTGACCCACAGGTAAGCCTGTTTCTTCCTGTCTGCAGTGTTGGGATCTACCAGGCATACAATCCTGGAGGCAGCCTCTTGGTAGCTCCTAGAGCCGTGATGGCGAACCTACAGTATGCGTGCCAGTGGCAGCATGCGAAGGCCTGGCAACTGGCACAAGGAAGGTCCGGCTCAGCAGGAGGCAAGTGTGATACTAAAGGCTTGTTATTAAGGTTTAATTGATGTGCTGGCACTTTGAGGAAATTCTTTTGGTTTTGTGTGGCAGTTTGGGCACTCGGGCTCAAAAAGGTTAGCCATCACTGCCCTAGAGTATTTTGAATGCTCCCAGTGATAGAGTGTTCCCTACCAGTCTGATTGGACTTCATCTCACTGGCAGCCCAGCTAGACCAGAATTGGGGCATCAATCCTGAGTACAGGGGTTCCATGTGACTGCTACAGTTTTGTTTCTCCAGGATCAGCCTTGATTAGGAGGATGGGTCCAGAGGCCCTAGGGACAGTGAAGGAGCAGAGAATAAAAGGCTGGACTTGGGTGGCTGGAACAATAGCATAGCAGGGAAGGTATTTGCCTTGCATGTGGCCAACCTGAGTTCGATCCCTAGCTCCCCACATGGTCTCTTGAGCACCACCAGGTATGGCCCCAAAACCGAAAAACAAAATGGTGGAGTTGGGATCTTGGGTGCTTCTTCTTTTAGGACCTCCGCTCCCTTACCCACCCCCCTTACCACTCCACACTCTTCAGAGGCCAAGCAGGGCCCCACAGTTTCTGTGCCTCTGAGCTGCCTGCACACTCCCTGTACATGCTGGGCTGGGAGCCCAAACACCTCCTCTGAGCTCCATCCAGATGCTCAGCTTCTGGCCCACTCACTCCCCTCTTGGTACTGACTCCACCCCTGGAAATGGGCACCATCTAGATCTTAGCTTCGACTCGACTACCTCAGAATCTCAGGGAGCCTGCAGTGCTGCGTGAACACTGGAGGATAGCTCTGCCCACCCCACCCCAGGACCAGCCAGGGGTGAGGCAATGGGAGAGTAAAAAGAAATGGGGCAGAAAGAAAGGCAGGACCTGGGAGCTCCAACAGGGCCCCTGATCCAAACCAGGAGCCCGGGAGGCCTCCCTAAGAAGAACAGAAAACCCGCAAGGCAAGAGGGCCCAGGCCCTGTGGGCGGCCTGGCATGAAGAAGAGTCAGACCCAGGCTGGGCTCATGTCCCAGGGCTATGAGACCTAAATTAGGAGGAGAAGGAGACTCAGTGACATAATCTCCTTCCTGAGTCATGGAAAGTCGGCCATAGCTTCTTTGTTGGTCCCCAAGCCATGCTCCATCGTGTCCATCTACACCTGGTCAAGAGAAAGGGACGGCAGAGCATATGCAAAGTAGAAATGGAGCATGCGCATGTTTGTGTGTCCATCAAACAGCACTCACATCTAGGCCACCTTTGAATAGACAGATCAGAGTCCACCAGGACAGCTCACGGAAGGCTGGGGGCGGTGGGGCCACCCGGAGTCCTGTAGCAATTTGTCACATTAAGTCATTCTCTTAATAGTTGAGTCCCCCCTCCCTTGATTAATTTTCCAGAATTAGCCAGTTGCATTCTGAGCAATTAGGGTTAATTACAGCCTCATTTGGCAGAGGCAAGCTCCGTAATTAACTTCCGAGGAGGCAGTGGGCTGTGCTCGGAACCCTCTGAAGTGCCACACATGCCGGAGAACGTAATGACATGGTTACGTGCAATTAGTGGCGATTACTGGACTTTGGGCCTTGGCTGTGGCTGGCTGGGCAGCTGCCCAGAGTCCCACCAGCATCTGGACAGATGCGGACAGGGGTAGGAACAGAGAGCAGGCTCCCTATTGCCTCACCAGTGGCCGGAGAGATAGCATGGAGGTAAGGCGTTTGCCTTGCATGCAGAAGGATGGTGGTTTGAATCCCAGCATCCCATGAGGTCCCCCGAGCTTGCCAGGATCGATTTCTGAACATAGAGCCAAGAGTAACCCCTGAGCGCTGCCAGGTATGACCCAAAAAACCCAAACAAAACAAAACAAAAAAAACCCTATTGCCTCACCAAACACCAGCATCTTCGGAGACACCAACCACCAAATTTTGCCCCATTAAGAAGATCAAAGTCTCGGCTCAAGGGATCCCTGGATCCATCCTCAGAGCAGACTCCCCAGGAAGGACCCTGAGTTCAGCCACACTGGGGTTGGCCTCACCCCTTCTCAGCCAGGTGTCCTAGGGGTACTTGATGGTTTTTAACTTCCCGAAGCCCCCGACCTAACATTCCACCACATTAGGCATTCTACCTATATCAGGCATTTCACCCACATCAGAGTGTAAAGGAAACACTCTGTCTTTGGGTTTCTTCTTACATCAGAAAATCCCTTTTTCTGGGGTCCAGAAGATAGTTCAAAGGGCAGATGCAGAGGTGAGGTTCAGAGTTTGGTTCTGGTCCTGCACACTCCCATCCCTGGCCTGAATCCTGAACTGAACTATCAGGCCTACTGGGCTATCTCTCTAGGCTCCTCTCCCCCAGCACTGCTTGGGAACTCTCCCTCGCAAAAATACTAATTGATTTTCAAGGATGGGTGATGGTATCATGGTCTGGGCACAGGCTTCCGGGGTTTAGTTCCAGGGGTGACCCTGGCACTTCTGAATGTCCTGAGCAGTGTCTTGTCCTCATTTCAGTTCCTGATGCTGAAACAGTGGCCACAAGCCCTAGTACCCATATTCAGGGTTGGGACACCCCACTTTGCCTCCCCACCACCATTTATTTTCATTTCACAATCAAGAGCCCAGGGCTAGAAATGTAGAAAGAAGAGTAGCAAAGGGGCTGGAGCCATAGCACAGCCATAGTGTGTTTGCCTTGCATGCAGCCAACCCAGGATGAACCCGGGTTCAATCCCCAGCATCCCATATGATCCCCCGAGTCTGCCAAGAGTGATTTCTGAGCACAGAGCCAGGAGTAACCCCTGAGCATTACCGGGTCTGGCCCCAAAACAAACAACCAAACAACAACAACAAAAAGAAGAGTAGTAAAAATCCATCTTACCCATATGACTCAGTAATACCACTATAATACCACAATATACTAGGAATATACCCTAGGAGCCCAGAAACACAATGTAGGAAAGCCCTCTGTATGCCTATGTTTATTGCAGCATCATTTACAATAGCCAGAATCTGGAAACAACCCATGTGTCTGAGAACAGATGAGTGGATAAAGAAATGGGTACATCTACACGATGGAATACAACATAGCTGTTAGTAAAAATTAAGTCATGAAATTTGCTTATAATGGGTGGATATGGAGAGTATTCTGCTGAGTGAAATGTGTCAGAGGGAGAGGGATAGACAAAGAATCATGGCACTCATTTATGGGATATTTAAAAAAATAAACAGTAATATGGTAATAATACCCAGAGACAAAAGAGATGAGGGCCAGGAGGGACCAGTCCATGGGAGGAAGCTTACCACAGAGAGCAGAGTAGTAAAATTAGGTAGAGAAGGGACCATTATGACAGTTGGAAATGGTCACTCTGGACAAGAACTGGGTGCTGAAAGGAGATAAAGTGATATGCGTGATGCCCCTTCAGAAACAAAATTACAAACCAAAGTATCTAACAGAAAAAAGAAGGAAGAGAGGAGAAAAATGTCTGCCACAAGAGTCAGAT